>NW_025746151.1:0-7500 GCF_021184085.1 Oncorhynchus gorbuscha
TCACGAACTGGCTCAAAGCCCGTAACAAAGGGAGACAACGTGAGATAAGGAGCAATAAAAGATATATTTATTAACTAAAGCAACTAAGGAAAAATATCCAATGGTGTGTGTAATCAGTAGTCCGTAGTAAGTGAGTGTTTTACATGAATGTGATACGCAGGGTGTTGAAAGGTGCCAAAGCACACAAACAAAAGGCCACCACCACAATCTACAACAGGTGTCTGCATGGAGAGAGTCTCCTCCATGAATGCTGAAGAGGTCATTTATCCTGGGAGACACCTGGCCCAGGTGTTTCCATAGCTGACGACCCTCTCAACTCCGCCCACCGGCATCCTAATAAGGAAACAAGAACAAAGACAGAATATCGCAGACAGAGTGGGAGGGTCGTCACATTCCCCATAAAAACTGGGACCAACAAGGACCCCGGGAACAACATACCAGCCTCCCGTGCCCCAAATTGACACAGGCCTCTGCGTCCCAAATTGACAGGCCTTCATGCCCCAAATTGACACAGGCCTCTATGTCCCAAACACACAGGCTTGAATTGAAATTGACACAAATCTTCCATGTTCCAAATTGACACAGGCCTCATGTCTCTAAATTGACACAGGCCTCTCATATTCCAAACATCACAGGCCTCTATGCGTCCTAAATTGATACAGGCCTCTGCGTCCCAAATTGACACAGGCCTCTGTGCCCCAAATTGATGAGGGCTCTTACGTGTTCACACTTACAATTTGCCCCAGCCAACCTCCTCCCCAGACCTCAGCAACCTTCGCACAGGAAGCAACATTTAAGAGGAAAGAAAACAAGACCAGGAGGGAGCAGACAGGACAGAGAGAACATGACAATACGAAACAATGGTCAGTCACGAAACATTAGGAACAGGGCGCACGAGAGAGCGCATCAGCAATCACGCCAGTCCCCCGGATGTGCCTCACATCTAGATGGAATGATTGAAAATAAACACCATCGCATTATCCTCTGGTTTGGACACATCATGGACCTCAAAAAGTGAGGGGGTTATGGTCGGTGTAGACACAATAGGTACTACCCCGATCGATTGCCACTTGAGAATGTTGTAGCGCCCAAATGAGTGCTAGCGCTCTTTCAATAACCGAATAGTTCAACTGATAATCGTTAAACTTTTTAGAAAAGAAACTAACAGGCTTCTCAATCCCAGACATCTGCTTGCAGCAAAACTGCACCTGCCCCCACATGACTAGCATCCACCTGCAAGGTAAATGACAAATCCATGCGAGGAGCAGCCAGCACTGGAGTTGAGGTAAGCAACCTCTTTGAATCTTCAAAAGCGTGTTGACAACGAGTAGACCAAACGTAAACAGCCTTAGCTTTCAGCATATCTGTCAAGGGAGCGACCACAGTAGAGAAGTTATTACAAAAACTACGGTAATAACCAATCATGCCCAAGAAACGCATCAGTTCCTTTTTAGTAGTTGGTGGTGGAAAAGCATCAATAGCCACCACTTTAGCCGAACAGGACGCACTTCACCCTGCCCAACCACTTTTCCAAGGTATGTAACGGTCGCCTGAGCAAACTCACATTTGCCAGATTGATTGTGAGGCGACCTGCAGCCAGACGTTCAAACAAGGCTTGAATACGGGACAGATGTTCTTCCCAAGTATCTGCATAGATCACTACATCGTCCAAATAAACAGCGCACCCGGTCAGACCGGCGACAACCCTGTTCATAAGTCGCTGAAAAGTGGCAGGTGCATTGCGCAGACCGAAACTCATAACTGAATACGAAAGTACAGACCAAAGGGTGTAATAAAGGCAGAGATTTCACGTGCCCTACTCGTCAGTGGCACCTGCCAATAGCCTTTAACAGGTCAAATTTGCTCACAAACTTAGCTGCACCGACTTGATCAACACAGTCCTCCATCCGAGGAAGAGGAAATGAATCTGGCTTTGTGACACTGTTTACCTTACGGTAGTCCGTACAAAACGGTTTGTTCCATCCGGTTTACTGACCAAGATACAGGAGAAGCCCAACTGGAGAAAGAAGGCTCTGCTATCTTACTCTCCAGCATGTACTTGACCTCAGCATCCAGACAACGTAGTTTCTCTGAAGAAACTCTATAGAACCGCTGACGAATGGGGTCAGCACCTCCAATGTCAATATCATGTTCTATTAAGTTTGTACGTGTAGGTGTATCAGAAAATAAACCTGGAAATCTCTGAATCAGACCAACCATCTCTTTCCGCTCATCAACAGGTAGGTGAGTGAGAAGACTGTCTAAAATATCCAGTGTTTCTGAATTTTTCAATCTACCCTGCAATATACAATCGTCAGGACCAGGAACATCTTCCTCCTCATGCACAGATCTAGCACGACAAGAACCCAAGGAAACAACGGTATCAGCCAAAGAACAGGTTTACCGTCCTCTGTAGAATCCCACTGTTCAGTCTCAGAGGAACGTGCATAATAGGGTTTTAACAGATTTACATGGCACAGCTGGTGTGCTTTCCTCCGTTCTGGAGTGGCAACTAGATAATTTTTGCTCAGTGTACTGGCGCACCACTGTATATGGACCTTGAAACTTGGCTTGAAAGGAGGAACCAACAATTGGCAGCAGAGCAAGAACCTGGTCACCTGGACTAAAGTGACGAGGCTCAGTTCGGCGATCAAATATGCCCTTCATCCTATCCTGTGAAGATGATAACTTCTCTTTAGCCATTTCACCAGCGGCATACAGCCGTCGCCGGAAATCACACACATACGAACACAGGGACTGAGGAGGCTCGGGAGACTTCCAGTCATCCTGGAGAACAGATAAAGTCCACGCACCCTATGTCCAAACACAAGGTCATTTGGACTGAAACCTGTGCTCTCCTGTGAAACTTCCCTAGCGGCTAACAGTAACCAAGGCAACCCCTCCTCCCAATCCTTATCCATCTCAGTACAATAAGCTCTCAACAAAGACTTAAGTGTTTGATGGAAACGTTCAGTGCTCCTTGACTTTGCGCGTGATAGGCGCTAGACACATTGTGTTTAATATGGAGCTGTTGAAGAACCTGACCAAACAGATTAGAGGTAAAATTAGATCCTTGATCACTCTGAATGACCTTAGGGATTCCAAACAATGAGAGAAACTGAGTCAAAGCTTTTAACACCGATTTAGTAAATGATAGATCGGAGAGGATAGGCAGCAGGAAACCTAGTGGTCTGACACATCACAGTGAACAGGTAACTGCTACCCTTTTTAGAACAGGCAGAGGACCCACACAGTCAATAATCAGATACTCAAAGGTTGGCTGAGTACAGGAATAGGAAACAATGGTACTGGTTTAATAGCTTGATTAGGCTTACCAGTTAATTGACAGGTGTGACAAGTTTTGATAAAATCAGAAACATCCCTCTTTAATCTAGGCCAAAAGAAATGTCTTAATATGCGATTGTAGGTTTTCCTCACCCCATATGTCCAGCAACGTCACTGTGAGAAGTTTCCAACACCAACTCACGAAGCTTAACTGGTACAACAACCTGACTAATTGCCTCCCCAGAAAAACACTATCATGAGACACCCACTTTCTCATCAGGACATCCTCTTGGAGAAAATAGCCATGGGCGACATCTCCCAACTGTTCTATAGGCACAATTTGATCACGCAACTCTTCCAACGTGGGGTCATCCCGTTGAGCATTGATTAGATCTGAGCGGGTTACAGATAACGGGATAACAGGGAAAACAGTGACATACTTTGTATTATTATCATTAGTCGGCGCAGTGACTAGTTCGCCACGGCTCATAGAACGTGTCACTGCACACGCAGAGAACACCTCTGGGAAACTCTGTACACTCTCATCAGGAATCCCAACAAATGACGGCTTAGTGAAACCACTAGAGATGGAAACACAACTGGCCATACACGCTCACCTGCTAAGTTATTCCCAAGGATAACGTCGATACCCTCAATAGGCAACGAAGGACGCACCCCACAACAACTTCACCCTTCACCAGCCCACAATCCAACATCAGTTTATGCAATGGAACTGACAGAGTGTTCAAACCTATTCCCCTAATTAGAACACTATTCCCGAATCAGTCTCAGCAGAAAGGGTAACACAGACTCAACACAAATGATTCAGAGGCACCTGTGTCTCTCAGGATCTTCACTGGCACTAGGTCTTTACTTCCTAACATAGACACAAAACCTTCTGTAATGAAAGGTAAATAGTCTGGATCAATATGGACTTTCACATTCTCCTGGGCCTGAGGAAATGAGTCAAGAATGAACTGATGTGGAACAGGTGCAGCAGGCTTAGATTTAGCGTAAGCACCCTTTGACCTGAGAAGTGGACATTCGTTTTCCAATGACCTGAACCTTGACAGTAGTGACACTCCTGCCCAAAGTCAGCTTTACCATGGGAGTCAGGTTCAACCCTAGTTGAATAGAACTCTGCCCGAGAATCAAAGTATCTCGGTGAGCGAAGCCCAAATCTATCCGAACGCCCCCACTCTTTCCGAATACGGGGTTTGCAAAGACACTTTTGTGAGTCAACACATACTCGTCCGCCAAAACCGCAGCTTCAGCAACATTCTTTACTTTCTGTTCATTAATATAAGTGGCAATACGATCAGGAATTGTGTCCTTAAATTGCTCTAACATAATCAGATCACACAGCCCTTGAAAAGTCACAACTGCAGAGGCAGAACACCAGCGATTAAACTGTAAAGATAACTGTCGCGCAAACTCAACATGAGTCTGGTTATCGTCCCTTTTTAAAGTTCTAAATCGTTGGCGGTAAGCCTCAGGGACCAATTCATAAATCTGTAACACAGCTGTTTTAACTTTATCATAACTGGCACGTCATGTACACTAAGAGCTGAATATTTCCTGCGCTTTTTACCAGTCAGCACACACTGCAACATTAAAGTGCGGTCAGAATCAGGCCAACTCCTAGCGTTAGCAACCCGCTCAAACAACGAAAAGAATGTCTCGGGGTCCCTTTCATTAAACCGAGGCAATAAACCGCAAGTTCCCAACAATATCAAATGTCTCTGGGGCACACCAAAAGCGGAACTACCCCTAGGTAAATCTGGGTACCTTCCCAAAACAAACTCTCCCCTGAGATCTTTCCTTCCCTAACCAACTCTATACGTTCTTTGTTGCAACTTGATTTTAGCACGCTCCATATATTGTTTAAATGCCAATTCCTTTTCATATTTCACACGATCATGCTCTAGCTTCTCACGATCATGCTGCCGATCATGCTCTAGCTTCTCACGATCATGCTCTAGCTGTAACAAAAGCAGTTCTTTCTGCTGTTCCAAAAGAAGGCTACTAGGACTAACCGATGGAATGGCCATTGTAACGTTATGGGAGACAACAAATCCTCAGCAGAGGCTGGCCCGGTGGTAACTTCAAGAATACCACTCTCCATCAGATTGGCTTTCAATATCAACCTAATAGAATTCTTTAGACGTTTATCACTAATCTCAACCTTGTAGTGTTCCGCGACCTTCAACAGCTGTTCTTTAGTACCTAAATCTAACAATTCCTCTGATGGAGAGCGAATGAACTTATCTACATAAGACGCCATAATCACACAAAAAAAATTCTCAGCTCTTCCCTTCTGCTGAGCACACCAGAACACAACCCGAGAATTGACAATCACCCTGAGCACCACAGAAGAGAGATGAGATATGGAGCTTCCCCCAAAACCTACAATAACTCAACCCTAGTCTTCGTGCAGATTTGCGGTGGAATTTACGCACTGTAGCCCGCTGGCAAGGAAATAGAACTCCCCAGCATGCTGGCAAATTCCACCAAGCCACGGATGTGCCCCGAGACAACTGCTCAGTCCACAGACACCACAAAAAAAAATAACAAACATTAACCATGCCCAACATATTCCAAAAAATGAAACACGTCGCTAAACCTATCAGGGGAAAAAGGCTATAGCTCCGGGTAGCAAGTTCCACTACCCTACACAAATCTCCTACCGAGGTACACAGCTTCGATTTACTCACCTCCTCAGACTGACTTCCCAACAGAAAGTAGAACAAGAGTTTCCAGGCTAGGCAAGGCCTAGAAACTAACCATTATACTCTCTCCAACGCAGCACACAAACCAAACAACAAAGGCAACCAATACTGGGCCGATCACACTCAAACACCATATTCAAACCAAACACGTACCTCCACGGTCTCCCAAACCAATAGTTCAAAGATCCCGGACGCCCCCACTTGTCACGAACCGGCTCAAAAGCCCGTGTAACAAAGGGAGACAACGTGGAGATAAGGAGTAACAAAAAGATATATTTATTAACTAAAGCAACTAAGGAAAATATCCAATGGTGTGTGTAATCAGTAGTCCGTAGTGTAAGTGAGTGTTTTGTATGCATGAATGTGATAATGCAGGGTGTTGAAAGGTGCCAAAGCACACAAACAAAAGGCCACCAAGAACCACACCACAATCTACAACAGGTGTCTGCATGGAAGAGTCTCCTCCATGAATGTTGAAGAGATCTATTTATCCTGGGAGACACCTGGCCCAGGTGTTTCCCCATGCAGCTGACGACCCTCTCAACTCCGCCCACCGGCATCCTAATAAGGAAACAAGAACAAAGACAGAATACGGCAGACAGAGTGGGAGGGTCGTCACAGTAGTTACTGTTAACCCACATGGAATGAGTTCTGTAGTTAACTGTTAACCCACATCATGGAATGAGTTCTGTAGTAACTGTTAACCCACATCATGGTATGAGTTCTGTAGTTAACTGTTAACCCATCATGGAATGGTTACTGTTTCTGTAGTTAACTGTTAACCCACATCATGGAATGAGTTCTGTAGTTAACTGTTAACCCACATCATGGAATGAGTTCTGTAGTTAACTGTTAACCCACCCACATCATGGAATGAGTTCTGTAGTTAACTGTTAACCCACCCACATCATGGTATGAGTTCTGTAGTTAACTGTTAACCCACATCATGGTATGAGTTCTGTAGTTACTGTTAACCCACATCATGGTATGAGTTCTGTAGTTAACTGTTAACCCACATCATGGAATGAGTTCTGTAGTTAACTGTTAACCCACATCATGGAATGATGTAACTGTTAACCCACATCATGGAGTTCTGTAGTTAACTGTTAACCCACATCATGGAATGAGTTCTGAATGAGTTAACTGTTAACCCACATCATGGATGATGACTGTTTCATGGAATGAGTTCTGTAGTTACTGTTAACCCACATCATGGAATGAGTTCTGTAGTTACTGTTAACCCACATCATGGAATGAGTTCTGTAGTTAACTGTTAACCCACATCATGGTTCCTCCTTTTGTTAACCCACATCATTGCGTCAAACCCAGTTCAGTGATTTAGTTTCAAGGTTGCAAAAATCTAGTTTCGGACTTTTCCAGAAATCCTGGACAGGAAGATTTCCTGCTTCTTTTCCTCTGATTCGAGGAATCTTCCAACTGGAATTTCTGGAAAACCTGGGAATTTAAGGAAAAATGTTTACATCAT
>NW_025746151.1:15000-42500 GCF_021184085.1 Oncorhynchus gorbuscha
TGTGTCTCCGTGTGTGTGTCTCCGTGTGTGTGTCTCCGTGTGTGTGTCTCCGTGTGTGTGTCTCGTGTGTGTGTGTGTGTGTGTGTGTGTGTGTGTGTGTGTGTGTGTGTGTGTGTGTGTGTGTGTGTGTGTGTGTGTGTGTGTGTGTGTGTGTGTGTGTGTGTGTGTGTGTGTGTGTGTACCTTGTTCTCCAGCTCTGTGGTCTCCGCTGGTTCCTCCTTTGGTATGAAGTGATCCACACTGCTGTCTGACGCCTGTCTGTTGTGACCTCTGCCCTCTAGGAGGTGGGGTCTACTCAGAGCTACAACAACAACAACGTCAGTGTGTGTGTGTACTGTGTGTGTGTTTGTAACACGTGTATACTGTGTGTGTAGCGTGTCGTACCCAGTGCGGACTGGGAGAAGGGTTCAGGGTGTGATGAAGGTACGGCTCCCTCTTCTTCCTCATCCTGTAAAGTTCCAATCTGCATCCCTGAATACAGACTCTCACTGGTGTCCAACACCTACACACACACACACACACACACACACACACACACACACACACACACACACACAGAGAGAGACACACACACACACACACACACACACACACACACACACACACACACACACACACACACAGAGAGAGACACACAGAGAGAGACACACAGACACACACACAGAGAGACACACAGACACACACACACACACACAGAGAGACACACAGACAGACACACACACAGACAGACACACACACAGAGAGACACACACACAGAGAGACACACACACAGAGAGACACACACACAGAGAGACACACACACACACAGAGACACACACACACACAGAGACAGAGACACACACAGAGACAGAGACACACACAGAGAGACACACACACAGAGACAGACACACACACACAGAGAGACACACACACAGAGACACACACACACAGACACAGACACAGACACAGAGACACACACACAGAGAGACACACACACAGAGAGACACACACACAGAGAGACACACACACAGAGAGACACACACACAGAGAGACACACACACAGAGAGACACACAGAGACAGACACACACACACAGAGACAGAGACACACACAGAGAGACACACACACAGAGAGACACACACACAGAGAGACACACACACAGAGAGACACACACACAGAGACACACACACACAGAGACACACAGAGACACACACACAGAGAGACACACAGAGACACACACAGACACACACACACACACACACACACACACACACACACACACACACACACACACACACACAGAGACAGACACACACACACACAGAGACAGACACACACACACAGAGACAGACACACACACACACAGAGACAGACACACACACACACACACAGAGACAGACACACACACACACAGAGACAGACACACACACACACACAGAGACAGACACACACAGAGACACACACACAGAGACACACACACAGAGACACACACACACACACACACAGAGACACACACACACAGAGACACACACACACACAGAGACACACACACACACAGAGACACACACACACACACAGAGACACACACACACACACAGAGACACACACACACACACACACACACAGAGACAGACACACACACACACACAGAGACAGACACACACACACACACAGAGACAGACACACACACACACACACAGACAGACACACACACACACACACAGACACACACACACACACACACACACAGAGACAGACAGACACACACACACACACACACACACACACAGAGACAGACACACACACACACACACACACAGAGACAGACACACACACACACAGAGACAGACACACACACACAGAGACAGACACACACACACACACACACACAGAGACAGACACACACACACACACAGAGACAGAGACAGACACACACACACACAGAGACAGACACACACACACACACAGAGACAGACACACACACACACACAGAGACAGACACACACACACACACAGAGACAGACACACACACACACACAGAGACAGACACACACACACACACAGAGACAGACACACACACACAGAGAGACAGACACACACACACAGAGAGACAGACACACACACACAGAGAGACAGACACACACACACAGAGAGACAGACACACACACACAGAGAGACAGACACACACACACAGAGAGACAGACACACACACACAGAGAGACAGACACAGAGACAGACATCAGTGACTGAGGTTCATTATTCAACACACAAGTCCAGTATGTTAGTTCAGCAGACAAGAACACGTCTACTCTTCATAGCTACTGACAGCTGATCGTCTACCGGGCATAACGACAGTCTACCGGGCATAACGACAGTCTACCGGGCATAGCGGCAGTCTACCGGGCATAGCGGCAGTCTACCGGGCATAGCGGCAGTCTACCGGGCATAGCGGCAGTCTACCGGGCATAGCGGCAGTCTACCGGGCATAGCGGCAGTCTACCGGGCATAGCGGCAGTCTACCGGGCATAGCGGCAGTCTACCGGGCATAGCGGCAGTCTACCGGGCATAGCGGCAGTCTACCGGGCATAGCGGCAGTCTACCGGGCATAGCGGCAGTCTACCGGGCATAATGACCGTTAACAGCAGTCTACCGGGCATAGCGACAGTCTACCGGGCATAATGACCGTTAACGGCAGTCTACCGGGCATAGCGGCAGTCTACCGGGCATAGCGACAGTCTACCGGGCATAGCGACAGTCTACCGGGCATAGCGACAGTCTACCGGGCATAGCGACAGTCTACCGGGCATAGCGACAGTCTACCGGGCATAGCGACAGTCTACCGGGCATAGCGACAGTCTACCGGGCATAGCGACAGTCTACCGGGCATAACGACAGTCTACCGGGCATAACGACCGTTAACAGCAGTCTACCGGGCATAGGGACAGTCTACCGGGCATAGCGGCAGTCTACCGGGCATAGCGGCAGTCTACCGGGCATAGCGGCAGTCTACCGGGCATAGCGGCAGTCTACCGGGCATAGCGGCAGTCTACCGGGCATAGCGGCAGTCTACCGGGCATAGCGACAGTCTACCGGGCATAGCGACAGTCTACCGGGCATAGCGACAGTCTACCGGGCATAGCGACAGTCTACCGGGCATAGCGACAGTCTACCGGGCATAGCGACAGTCTACCGGGCATAGCGACAGTCTACCGGGCATAACGGCCGTTAACAGCCGTCTACCGGGCATAACAGCCGTCTACCGGGCATAACGGCCGTTAACAACAGTCTACCGGGCATAACAGCCGTCTACAACAGTCTACCGGGCATAACAGCCGTCTACCGGGCATAACGGCAGTCTACCGGGCATAACGACAGTCTACCGGGCATAACGACAGTCTACCGGGCATAACGACAGTCTACCGGGCATAACGACAGTCTACCGGGCATAACGACAGTCTACCGGGCATAACGACAGTCTACCGGGCATAACGACAGTCTACCGGGCATAACGACAGTCTACCGGGCATAACGACAGTCTACCGGGCATAACGACAGTCTACCGGGTATAACGACAGTCTACCGGGTATAACAACAGTCTACCGGGTATAACAACAGTCTACTGCTTAACATCCTTTGGGATTGAGAAGCACTCAGGGGACATTGGTAGATCTCTAAATTGGGAGACAAAATGATGTAAACATTTTTCCTTAAATTCCCAGGTTTTCCAGAAATTCCAGTTGGAAGATTCCCGGAATCAGAGGAAAAAGAAGCAGGAAATCTTCCTGTCCAGGATTTCTGGAAAAGTCCGCAGATTTTTGCAACCTTGAAACTAAATCACTGAACTGGGTTTGACGCAACAAAAGGAGGAACCATGATGTGGGTTAACAGTTAACTACAGAACTCATTCCATGATGTGGGTTAACAGTAACTACAGAACTCATTCCATGATGTGGGTTAACAGTTAACTACAGAACTCATTCCATGATGTGGGTTAACAGTTAACTACAGAACTCATTCCATGATGTGGGTTAACAGTTAACTACAGAACTCATTCCATGATGTGGGTTAACAGTTAACTACAGAACTCATTCCATGATGTGGGTTAACAGTTAACTACAGAACTCATACCATGATGTGGGTTAACAGTAACTACAGAACTCATACCATGATGTGGGTTAACAGTAACTACAGAACTCATTCCATGATGTGGGTTAACAGTTAACTACAGAACTCATACCATGATGTGGGTTAACAGTAACTACAGAACTCATTCCATGATGTGGGTTAACAGTTAACTACAGAACCCATTCCATGTGGGTTAACAGTAACTACAGAACCCATACCATGATGTGGGTTAACAGTTACTACAGAACTCATTCCATGATGTGGGTTAACAGTTAACTACAGAACTCATTCCATGTGGGTTAACAGTAACTACTGTGACGACCCTCCCACTCTGTCTGCCGTATTCTGTCTTTGTTCTTGTTTCCTTATTAGGATGCCGGTGGGCGGAGTTGAGAGGGTCGTCAGCTACATGGGAAACACCTGGGCCAGGTGTCTCCCAGGATAAATAGACCTCTTCAACATTCATGGAGGAGACTCTCTCCATGCAGACACCTGTTGTAGATTGTGGTGTGGTTCTTGGTGGCCTTTTGTTTGTGTGCTTTGGCACCTTTCAACACCCTGCATTATCACATTCATGCATGCAAAACACTCACTTACACTACGGACTACTGATTACACACACCATTGGATATTTTCCTTAGTTGCTTTAGTTAATAAATATATCTTTTGTTACTCCTTATCTCCACGTTGTCTCCCTTTGTTACGGGCTTTGAGCCGGTTCGTGACAAGTGGGGGCTCGTCCGGGATCTTTGAACTATTGGTTTGGGAGACCGTGGAGGTACGTGTTTGGTTTGAATATGGTGTTTGAGTGTGATCGGCCCAGTATTGGTTGCCTTTGTTGTTTGGTTTGTGTGCTGCGTTGGAGAGAGTATAATGGTTAGTTTCTAGGCCTTGCCTAGCCTGGAAACTCTTGTTCTACTTTCTGTTGGGAAGTCAGTCTGAGGAGGTGAGTAAATCGGCTGTGTACCTCGGTAGGAGATTTGTGTAGGGTAGTGGAACTTGCTACCCGGAGCTATAGCCTTTTTCCCCTGATAGGTTTAGCGACGTGTTTCATTTTTTGGAATATGTTGGGCATGGTTAATGTTTGTTATTTTTTTGTGGTGTCTGTGGACTGAGCAGTTGTCTCGGGGGCACATCCGTGGCTTGGTGGAATTTGCCAGCATGCTGGGGAGTTCTATTTCCTTGCCAGCGGGCTACAGTGCGTAAATTCCCACCGCAAATCTGCACGAAGACTAGGGTTGAGTTATTGTAGGTTTTGGGGAAGCTCCATATCTCATCTCTCTTCTGTGGTGCTCAGGGTGATTGTCAATTCTCGGGTTGTGTTCTGGTGTGCTCAGCAGAAGGGAAGAGCGAGAATTTTTTTTTGTGTGATTATGGCGTCTTATGTAGATAAGTTCATTCGCTCTCCATCAGAGGAATTGTTAGATTTAGGTACTAAAGAACAGCTGTTGAAGGTCGCGGAACACTACAAGGTTGAGATTAGTGATAAACGTCTAAAGAATTCTATTAGGTTGATATTGAAAGCCAATCTGATGGAGAGTGGTATTCTTGAAGTTACCACCGGGCCAGCCTCTGCTGAGGATTTGTTGTCTCCCATAACGTTACAATGGCCATTCCATCGGTTAGTCCTAGTAGCCTTCTTTTTGAACAGCAGAAAGAACTGCTTTTGTTACAGCTAGAGCATGATCGTGAGAAGCTAGAGCATGATCGGCAGCATGATCGTGAGAAGCTAGAGCATGATCGTGTGAAATATGAAAAGGAATTGGCATTTAAACAATATATGGAGCGTGCTAAAATCAAGTTGCAACAAGAACGTATAGAGTTGGTTAGGGAAGGAAAGATCTCAGGGGAGAGTTTGTTTTGGGAAGGTGACCCAGATTTACCTAGGGGTAGTTCCGCTTTTGGTCGTGCCCCAGAGACATTTGATATTGTTGGGAACTTGCGGTTATTGCCTCGGTTTAATGAAAGGGACCCCGAGACATTCTTTTCGTTGTTTGAGCGGGTTGCTAACGCTAGGAGTTGGCCTGATTCTGACCGCACTTTAATGTTGCAGTGTGTGCTGACTGGTAAAGCGCAGGAAGCATATTCAGCTCTTAGTGTACACGACAGTGCCAGTTATGATAAAGTTAAAACAGCTGTGTTACAGATTTATGAATTGGTCCCTGAGGCTTACCGCCAACGATTTAGAACTTTAAAAAGGGACGATAACCAGACTCATGTTGAGTTTGCGCGACAGTTATCTTTACAGTTTAATCGCTGGTGTTCTGCCTCTGCAGTTGTGACTTTCCAAGGGCTGTGTGATCTGATTATGTTAGAGCAATTTAAGGACACAATTCCTGATCGTATTGCCACTTATATTAATGAACAGAAAGTAAAGAATGTTGCTGAAGCTGCGGTTTTGGCGGACGAGTATGTGTTGACTCACAAAAGTGTCTTTGCAAAACCCCGTATTCGGAAAGAGTGGGGGCGTTCGGATAGATTTGGGCTTCGCTCACCGAGATACTTTGATTCTCGGGCAGAGTTCTATTCAACTAGGGTTGAACCTGACTCCCATGGTAAGGCTGACTTTGGGCAGGAGTGTCACTACTGTCAAGGTTCAGGTCATTGGAAAAACGAATGTCCACTTCTCAGGTCAAAGGGTGCTTACGCTAAATCTAAGCCTGCTGCGTTAGCTGCACCTGTTCCACATCAGTTCATTCTTGACTCATTTCCTCAGGCCCAGGAGAATGTGAAAGTCCATATTGATCCAGACTATTTACCTTTCATTACAGAAGGTTTTGTGTCTATGTTAGGAAGTAAAGACCTAGTGCCAGTGAAGATCCTGAGAGACACAGGTGCCTCTGAATCATTTGTGTTGGAGTCTGTGTTACCCTTTTCTGCTGAGACTGATTCGGGGAATAGTGTTCTAATTAGGGGAATAGGTTTGAACACTCTGTCAGTTCCATTGCATAAACTGATGTTGGATTGTGGGCTGGTGAAGGGTGAAGTTGTTGTGGGGGTGCGTCCTTCGTTGCCTATTGAGGGTATCGACGTTATCCTTGGGAATAACTTAGCAGGTGAGCGTGTATGGCCAGTTGTGTTTCCATCTCTAGTGGTTTCCACTAAGCCGTCATTTGTTGGGATTCCTGATGAGAGTGTACAGAGTTTCCCAGAGGTGTTCTCTGCGTGTGCAGTGACACGTTCTATGAGCCGTGGCGAACTAGTCACTGCGCCGACTAATGATAATAATACAAAGTATGTCACTGTTTTCCCTGTTATCCCGTTATCTGTAACCCGCTCAGATCTAATCAATGCTCAACGGGATGACCCCACGTTGGAAGAGTTGCGTGATCAAATTGTGCCTATAGAACAGTTGGGAGATGTCGCCCATGGCTATTTTCTCCAAGAGGATGTCCTGATGAGAAAGTGGGTGTCTCATGATAGTGTTTTTCTGGGGGAGGCAATTAGTCAGGTTGTTGTACCAGTTAAGCTTCGTGAGTTGGTGTTGGAAACTTCTCACAGTGACGTTGCTGGACATATGGGGGTGAGGAAAACCTACAATCGCATATTAAGACATTTCTTTTGGCCTAGATTAAAGAGGGATGTTTCTGATTTTATCAAAACTTGTCACACCTGTCAATTAACTGGTAAGCCTAATCAAGCTATTAAACCAGTACCATTGTTTCCTATTCCTGTACTCAGCCAACCTTTTGAGTATCTGATTATTGACTGTGTGGGTCCTCTGCCTCGTTCTAAAAAGGGTAGCAGTTACCTGTTCACTGTGATGTGTCAGACCACTAGGTTTCCTGCTGCCTATCCTCTCCGATCTATCACGACTAAATCGGTGTTAAAAGCTTTGACTCAGTTTCTCTCATTGTTTGGAATCCCTAAGGTCATTCAGAGTGATCAAGGATCTAATTTTACCTCTAATCTGTTTGGTCAGGTTCTTCAACAGCTCCATATTAAACACAATGTGTCTAGCGCCTATCACGCGCAAAGTCAAGGAGCACTGGAACGTTTCCATCAAACACTTAAGTCTTTGTTGAGAGCTTATTGTACTGAGATGGATAAGGATTGGGAGGAGGGGTTGCCTTGGTTACTGTTAGCCGCTAGGGAAGTTTCACAGGAGAGCACAGGTTTCAGTCCAAATGACCTTGTGTTTGGACATAGGGTGCGTGGACTTTTATCTGTTCTCCAGGATGACTGGAAGTCTCCCGAGCCTCCTCAGTCCCTGTGTTCGTATGTGTGTGATTTCCGGCGACGGCTGTATGCCGCTGGTGAAATGGCTAAAGAGAAGTTATCATCTTCACAGGATAGGATGAAGGGCATATTTGATCGCCGAACTGAGCCTCGTCACTTTAGTCCAGGTGACCAGGTTCTTGCTCTGCTGCCAATTGTTGGTTCTCCTTTTCAAGCCAAGTTTCAAGGTCCATATACAGTGGTGCGCCAGTACACTGAGCAAAATTATCTAGTTGCCACTCCAGAACGGAGGAAAGCACACCAGCTGTGCCATGTAAATCTGTTAAAACCCTATTATGCACGTTCCTCTGAGACTGAACAGTGGGATTCTACAGAGGACGGTAAACCTGTTCTTTTGGCTGATACCGTTGTTTCCTTGGGTTCTTGTCGTGCTAGATCTGTGCATGAGGAGGAAGATGTTCCTGGTCCTGACGATTGTATATTGCAGGGTAGATTGAAAAATTCAGAAACACTGGATATTTTAGACAGTCTTCTCACTCACCTACCTGTTGATGAGCGGAAAGAGATGGTTGGTCTGATTCAGAGATTTCCAGGTTTATTTTCTGATACACCTACACGTACAAACTTAATAGAACATGATATTGACATTGGAGGTGCTGACCCCATTCGTCAGCGGTTCTATAGAGTTTCTTCAGAGAAACTACGTTGTCTGGATGCTGAGGTCAAGTACATGCTGGAGAGTAAGATAGCAGAGCCTTCTTTCTCCAGTTGGGCTTCTCCCTGTATCTTGGTCAGTAAACCGGATGGAACAAACCGTTTTTGTACGGACTACCGTAAGGTAAACAGTGTCACAAAGCCAGATTCATTTCCTCTTCCTCGGATGGAGGACTGTGTTGATCAAGTCGGTGCAGCTAAGTTTGTGAGCAAATTTGACCTGTTAAAAGGCTATTGGCAGGTGCCACTGACGAGTAGGGCACGTGAAATCTCTGCCTTTATTACACCCTTTGGTCTGTACTCGTATTCAGTTATGAGTTTCGGTCTGCGCAATGCACCTGCCACTTTTCAGCGACTTATGAACAGGGTTGTCGCCGGTCTGACCGGGTGCGCTGTTTATTTGGACGATGTAGTGATCTATGCAGATACTTGGGAAGAACATCTGTCCCGTATTCAAGCCTTGTTTGAACGTCTGGCTGCAGGTCGCCTCACAATCAATCTGGCAAAATGTGAGTTTGCTCAGGCGACCGTTACATACCTTGGAAAAGTGGTTGGGCAGGGTGAAGTGCGTCCTGTTCGGGCTAAAGTGGTGGCTATTGATGCTTTTCCACCACCAACTACTAAAAAGGAACTGATGCGTTTCTTGGGCATGATTGGTTATTACCGTAGTTTTTGTAATAACTTCTCTACTGTGGTCGCTCCCTTGACAGATATGCTGAAAGCTAAGGCTGTTTACGTTTGGTCTACTCGTTGTCAACACGCTTTTGAAGATTCAAAGAGGTTGCTTACCTCAACTCCAGTGCTGGCTGCTCCTCGCATGGATTTGTCATTTACCTTGCAGGTGGATGCTAGTCATGTGGGGGCAGGTGCAGTTTTGCTGCAAGCAGATGTGTCTGGGATTGAGAAGCCTGTTAGTTTCTTTTCTAAAAAGTTTAACGATTATCAGTTGAACTATTCGGTTATTGAAAAGGAAGCGCTAGCACTCATTTGGGCGCTACAACACTTCGAAGTGTATGTCGGGTCGGGGTAGTACCTATTGTGGTCTACACCGACCATAACCCCCTCACTTTTTTGAGGTCCATGATGTGTCCAAACCAGAGGATAATGCGATGGTGTTTATTTTTACAATCATTCCATCTAGATGTGAGGCACATCCGGGGGACTGAAAACGTGATTGCTGATGCGCTCTCTCGTGCGCCCTGTTCCTAATGTTTACGTGACTGACCATTGTTTCGTATTGTCATGTTCTCTCTGTCCTGTCTGCTCCCTCCTGGTCTTGTTTTCTTTCCTCTTAAATGTTGCTTCCTGTGCGAAGGTTGCTGAGGTCTGGGGAGGAGGTTGGCTGGGGCAAATTGTAAGTGTGAACACGTAAACCCTCATCAATTTGGGGCACAGAGGCCTGTGTCAATTTGGGACGCAGAGGCCTGTGTCAATTTGGGACGCAGAGGCCTGTGTCAATTTGGGACGCAGAGGCCTGTGTCAATTTGGGACGCAGAGGCCTGTGTCAATTTGGGACGCAGAGGCCTGTGTCAATTTGGGACGCAGAGGCCTGTGTCAATTTGGGACGCAGAGGCCTGTGTCAATTTGGGACGCAGAGGCCTGTGTCAATTTGGGACGCAGAGGCCTGTGTCAATTTGGGGCGCGGGAGGCTGGTATGTTGTTCCGGGGTCCTTGTTGGTCCCCGGTTTTATGGGGGGGAATGTGACGACCCTCCCACTCTGTCTGCCGTATTCTGTCTTTGTTCTTGTTTCCTTATTAGGATGCCGGTGGGCGGAGTTGAGAGGGTCGTCAGCTACATGGGAAACACCTGGGCCAGGTGTCTCCCAGGATAAATAGACCTCTTCAACATTCATGGAGGAGACTCTCTCCATGCAGACACCTGTTGTAGATTGTGGTGTGGTTCTTGGTGGCCTTTTGTTTGTGTGCTTTGGCACCTTTCAACACCCTGCATTATCACATTCATGCATGCAAAACACTCACTTACACTACGGACTACTGATTACACACACCATTGGATATTTTCCTTAGTTGCTTTAGTTAATAAATATATCTTTTGTTACTCCTTATCTCCACGTTGTCTCCCTTTGTTACGGGCTTTGAGCCGGTTCGTGACACTACAGAACCCATACCATGATGTGGGTTAACAGTTACTACAGAACTCATTCCATGATGTGGGTTAACAGTTAACTACAGAACTCATTCCATGATGTGGGTTAACAGTTAACTACAGAACTCATTCCATGATGTGGGTTAACAGTTAACTACAGAACTCATTCCATGATGTGGGTTAACAGTTAACTACAGAACTCATACCATGATGTGGGTTAACAGTAACTACAGAACTCATACCATGATGTGGGTTAACAGTTACTACAGAACTCATTCCATGATGTGGGTTAACAGTTAACTACAGAACTCATACCATGATGTGGGTTAACAGTAACTACAGAACTCATTCCATGATGTGGGTTAACAGTTAACTACAGAACTCATTCCATGTGGGTTAACAGTAACTACAGAACCCATACCATGATGTGGGTTAACAGTTACTACAGAACTCATTCCATGATGTGGGTTAACAGTTAACTACAGAACCCATACCATGATGTGGGTTAACAGTAACTACAGAACCCATACCATGATGTGGGTTAACAGTTACTACAGAACTCATTCCATGATGTGGGTTAACAGTTAACTACAGAACTCATTCCATGATGTGGGTTAACAGTTAACTACAGAACTCATTCCATGATGTGGGTTAACAGTTAACTACAGAACTCATTCCATGATGTGGGTTAACAGTAACTACAGAACTCATTCCATGTGGGTTAACAGTTACTACAGAACTCATTCCATGATGTGGGTTAACAGTTAACTACAGAACTCATTCCATGATGTGGGTTAACAGTTAACTACAGAACTCATTCCATGATGTGGGTTAACAGTTAACTACAGAACTCATTCCATGATGTGGGTTAACAGTTAACTACAGAACTCATACCATGATGTGGGTTAACAGTAACTACAGAACTCATACCATGATGTGGGTTAACAGTAACTACAGAACTCATTCCATGATGTGGGTTAACAGTTAACTACAGAACTCATACCATGATGTGGGTTAACAGTAACTACAGAACTCATTCCATGATGTGGGTTAACAGTTAACTACAGAACTCATTCCATGTGGGTTAACAGTAACTACAGAACCCATACCATGATGTGGGTTAACAGTTACTACAGAACTCATTCCATGATGTGGGTTAACAGTTAACTACAGAACCCATACCATGATGTGGGTTAACAGTAACTACAGAACCCATACCATGATGTGGGTTAACAGTTACTACAGAACTCATTCCATGATGTGGGTTAACAGTTAACTACAGAACTCATTCCATGATGTGGGTTAACAGTTAACTACAGAACTCATTCCATGATGTGGGTTAACAGTTAACTACAGAACTCATTCCATGATGTGGGTTAACAGTTAACTACAGAACTCATTCCATGATGTGGGTTAACAGTTAACTACAGAACTCATACCATGATGTGGGTAAACAGTTAACTACAGAACTCATTCCATGATGTGGGTGGGTTAACAGTTAACTACAGAACTCATACCATGATGTGGGTAAACAGTTAACTACAGAACTCATACCATGATGTGGGTAAACAGTTATTACAGAACTCATTCCATGATGTGGGTAAACAGTTAACTACAGAACTCATACCATGATGTGGGTAAACAGTTATTACAGAACTCATTCCATGATGTGGGTAAACAGTTAACTACAGAACTCATACCATGATGTGGGTAAACAGTTAACTACAGAACTCATACCATGATGTGGGTTAACAGTTAACTACAGAACTCATACCATGTGGGTTAACAGTTAACTACAGAACTCATACCATGTGGGTTAACAGTTAACTACAGAACTCATACCATGTGGGTTAACAGTTACTACAGAACTCATACCATGATGTGGGTTAACAGTTACTACAGAACCCATACCATGATGTGGGTTAACAGTTAACTACAGAACTCATTCCATGATGTGGGTTAACAGTTAACTACAGAACTCATTCCATGATGTGGGTTAACAGTTAACTACAGAACTCATACCATGATGTGGGTAAACAGTTACTACAGAACTCATTCCATGATGTGGGTTAACAGTTAACTACAGAACTCATTCCATGATGTGGGTAAACAGTTACTACAGAACTCATTCCATGATGTGGGTTAACAGTTAACTACAGAACTCATTCCATGATGTGGGTAAACAGTTAACTACAGAACTCATTCCATGATGTGGGTAAACAGTTACTACAGAACTCATTCCATGATGTGGGTTAACAGTTAACTACAGAACTCATACCATGTGGGTAAACAGTTACTACAGAACTCATTCCATGATGTGGGTTAACAGTTAACTACAGAACTCATACCATGTGGGTTAACAGTTAACTACAGAACTCATACCATGATGTGGGTAAACAGTTACTACAGAACTCATTCCATGATGTGGGTTAACAGTTAACTACAGAACTCATTCCATGATGTGGGTAAACAGTTACTACAGAACTCATTCCATGATGTGGGTTAACAGTTAACTACAGAACTCATTCCATGATGTGGGTAAACAGTTAACTACAGAACTCATACCATGTGGGTTAACAGTTAACTACAGAACTCATACCATGATGTGGGTTAACAGTTAACTACAGAACTCATTCCATGATGTGGGTAAACAGTTAACTACAGAACTCATACCATGATGTGGGTTAACAGTTAACTACAGAACTCATTCCATGATGTGGGTAAACAGTTAACTACAGAACTCATTCCATGATGTGGGTAAACAGTTAACTACAGAACTCATTCCATGATGTGGGTTAACAGTTAACTACAGAACTCATTCCATGATGTGGGTTAACAGTTAACTACAGAACTCATTCCATGATGTGGGTTAACAGTTAACTACAGAACTCATACCATGATGTGGGTTAACAGTTAACTACAGAACTCATTCCATGATGTGGGTTAACAGTTAACTACAGAACTCATTCCATGATGTGGGTTAACAGTTAACTACAGAACTCATTCCATGATGTGGGTTAACAGTTAACTACAGAACTCATACCATGTGGGTAAACAGTTACTACAGAACTCATTCCATGATGTGGGTTAACAGTTAACTACAGAACTCATACCATGTGGGTTAACAGTTAACTACAGAACTCATACCATGATGTGGGTAAACAGTTACTACAGAACTCATTCCATGATGTGGGTTAACAGTTAACTACAGAACTCATTCCATGATGTGGGTAAACAGTTACTACAGAACTCATTCCATGATGTGGGTTAACAGTTAACTACAGAACTCATTCCATGATGTGGGTAAACAGTTAACTACAGAACTCATACCATGTGGGTTAACAGTTAACTACAGAACTCATACCATGATGTGGGTTAACAGTTAACTACAGAACTCATTCCATGATGTGGGTAAACAGTTAACTACAGAACTCATACCATGATGTGGGTTAACAGTTAACTACAGAACTCATTCCATGATGTGGGTAAACAGTTAACTACAGAACTCATTCCATGATGTGGGTAAACAGTTAACTACAGAACTCATTCCATGATGTGGGTTAACAGTTAACTACAGAACTCATTCCATGATGTGGGTTAACAGTTAACTACAGAACTCATTCCATGATGTGGGTTAACAGTTAACTACAGAACTCATACCATGATGTGGGTTAACAGTTAACTACAGAACTCATTCCATGATGTGGGTTAACAGTTAACTACAGAACTCATACCATGATGTGGGTTAACAGTTAACTACAGAACTCACTCCATGATGTGGGTTAACAGTTACTACAGAACTCATTCCATGATGTGGGTTAACAGTTACTACAGAACTCATTCCATGATGTGGGTTAACAGTTAACTACAGAACTCATACCATGATGTGGGTTAACAGTTAACTACAGAACTCATACCATGATGTGGGTTAACAGTTAACTACAGAACTCATTCCATGATGTGGGTTAACAGTTAACTACAGAACTCATACCATGATGTGGGTTAACAGTTAACTACAGAACTCACTCCATGATGTGGGTTAACAGTTAACTACAGAACTCATTCCATGATGTGGGTTAACAGTTAACTACAGAACTCATACCATGATGTGGGTTAACAGTTACTACAGAACTCATTCCATGATGTGGGTTAACAGTTAACTACAGAACTCATACCATGATGTGGGTTAACAGTTAACTACAGAACTCATACCATGATGTGGGTTAACAGTTAACTACAGAACTCATACCATGATGTGGGTTAACAGTTAACTACAGAACTCATACCATGATGTGGGTTAACAGTTAACTACAGAACTCATACCATGATGTGGGTTAACAGTTAACTACAGAACTCATACCATGATGTGGGTTAACAGTTAACTACAGAACTCATACCATGATGTGGGTTAACAGTTAACTACAGAACTCATACCATGATGTGGGTTAACAGTTAACTACAGAACTCATACCATGATGTGGGTTAACAGTTAACTACAGAACTCATACCATGATGTGGGTAAACAGTTACTACAGAACTCATACCATGATGTGGGTTAACAGTTAACTACAGAACTCATACCATGATGTGGGTTAACAGTTAACTACAGAACTCATACCATGATGTGGGTTAACAGTTAACTACAGAACTCATTCCATGATGTGGGTTAACAGTTACTACAGAACTCATTCCATGATGTGGGTAAACAGTTAACTACAGAACTCATTCTATAATCCAACAAGAGAAAACACAAGAGATAACTAGATCAGGAGAGGGGGAGCAATGGGGAGAGGGGGGGAGGAGGGGAGAAGGAGAAAGGAGGGGAGAAGGAGGGGAAAGGAGGGGAAGAGGGGGAGGAGGAGAGAAGGAGAAGGAGGGGAGAAGGAGGGGAAAGGAGGGGAAGAGGGGGAGGAGGAGAGAAGGAGAAGGAGGGGAGAAGGAGGGGAAAGGAGGGGAAGAGGGGGAGGAGGAGAGAAGGAGGGGAAGAGGGGGAAGGAGGGGAAGAGGGGGAAGGAGGAGAGAAGGAGGGGAAGAGGGGGAAGGAGGGGAATGGGGGAAGGAGGGGAAGAGGGGAGAGAGAG
Organism: Oncorhynchus gorbuscha; assembly: GCF_021184085.1. Lineage (NCBI taxonomy): Eukaryota > Metazoa > Chordata > Actinopteri > Salmoniformes > Salmonidae > Oncorhynchus > Oncorhynchus gorbuscha. The sequence goes on from NW_025746151.1 coordinate 31,185, forward strand.
GTAAGGAGGAGCGAGGGGGAGGGGATTCGTTTTAGATTTCTGAAGAGTTTCAATGATCTAAGAAAACTAATAAATCACCAAACAAGAAGGATGGGGAAAGCAACCAATCAGGAGGGGGATTAAATCCATGACTCCAGATTGCCATGGAAACGAGAGAGGGGGGAGAAGGGGGCGGTTCTTAGCAGGGAGTGGAGTACCGGTCTTAAGGAACGGGGGGGGGGGGTGCGGGGGGGGGGGTTCGGACGTACGAGAGTGACAAGATCAAAACGGAACTACAGCCAGGTATATCCCCCCCCCTCCCCTATGACATCATCAACCAATTAGCCAATCACCTTGCTACTACCGCTAGAGGAAGTGTCGGCGCCAGAAGAGAGGGAGGAAGAAGAAGCAGCAGCAGCGGCGGAGGAGGAAGAGGAGGAAGAGGAGGAGTAGACGGAAGAGTCGCTGTCGGACGCGTCTGGACCCTCGGTGGATGTCGGAGAGGGAGGGGCCTCAAACGGCGGCTCCACCATCACCCGTGGCAACCGCGGACGCGACTGCGTGTCACGGGGTGGGTGGGGAGGGAGGGAGGAGGGCAGACCATAGAATCAGAATTAGAGGAACGGACATTCCCATTCAAAGCAATGTTACGCCAACCACTGTGAGCCTCAGTGTTTAACACATGCAACCAACGGCATTTAGTGGGTTCCAATCAGAAACCTGCACGACCGATGATGGGGTTTTGATTCATTCTACTGAGTCTAATTCTATGGTCTGGGAAACCTGGTCCATCCCAACTGATTCAAATCACTCATTCCAACTCCAATCTCTAATCTCTAATCCCCCCAGTATCAGCAACATCGGAGGACAATCGAGTGTGTTCGCTTCTCGTAAATCAAATCAAATCTACTTCTCTGTAAATAACAAAGTCTCACTCCTACATGTCAGGCAGACTTACGAGTTCAGCAACGTCTGAAGGCGTGACGGCCGAGTCCGGCCCCTCTGTGGTCTGCGACGAGTCGGCGCTCGGGGGCAGCGAGGGGTCTCCCAGGGGGTCCAGCAGGGGCCCGTCGGGCATCTCCGCGTTCTCCGGTGTGGCGTAGTCGGCCGTTTCCGGGGTAACGTTAGCCCCGCTGGAGCTGTGGCTGAGCATGTCCTCGTCCTCTGCGTTGTCATTGGGCGACTCGGGAGTCCCCGCCCCTCCCTCACCGCCGGAGGTCCCGAGGGCAGTCGTTCCTTGTTCCGAGGAGGCGCCACCGAGGTCCACAGAGTCGCCGGGCTGCAGAGCATGCTGTGAGGAGCGGGGCTGCTGGGTAATGATGTCGACCACCTGGGCGGTGGGGTCGGCGCCCGCGACAGAGGCTGAGTCAAGGTGGGGGACACATTGAAATCATCACCCTCTCTCTCAACCTCATCTTTCAATACAACAGACAGGGGAGAGTAAAGAATTAGACCCCCCCAGGGGAGAGTAAAGAATGGACCCCCCGTTTGGGTCTATTTGATTGAAGTTGTACTGCTAACAGATGATTGGGTCTGGAGCAATTTAAATAGTTATTTTTGCCTGGTGTTGTGTGTGATAAATTCACATCTTGTTAAAGGGATTTTTTATGAATAATGACTCAATGTTGTATACATTTAAAATCAGAACTATGACTAAAACAGAATACTACTATGTTACTGTATGGATGTATGAATCTTATTATAATCATAAAACTAAATATAATGTGTTTAGTTTTAATCAAGAATTAGAACAAGGACCGTCTGTTCCTTGTTAGAAACTAATGGAGTTTATCGTCAGACCGGCTGGAATGTTGTGTTCCTTACATGACATCCTGTCTCCACCCAGGGAGAGGAGAGACCTTGGGCTATACTGACATTCCTTACAGGACATCCTGTCCCCACCCAGGGAGAGGAGAGACCTTGGGCTATACTGACATTCCTTACAGGACATCCTGTCCCCACCCAGGGAGAGGAGAGACCTTGGGCTATACTGATATTCCTTACAGGACATCCTGTCTCCACCCAGGGAGAGGAGACCTTGGGCTATACTGACATTCCTTATAGGACATCCTGTCCCAGGGAGAGGAGAGACCTTGGGCTATACTGACATTCCTTACAGGACATCCTGTCCCCACCCAGGGAGAGGAGAGACCTTGGGCTTGTAGTAGATTATTTAACAGGTGGTATACAGCATGGGAAGACTTGTGAACTATACCGACATTGTATCGGAGTGGAGGAAGGACAGTTTAAAACCTATGACGCCATTTTTAGTATATAACCTGATGTAAATTGTACTGTGATCAGTACTCTCGAGAAAAAACGCTATTGATTGATTTTGAGACTGGCCTCTGTCCATTTTATGCAAATTAAGTATCTTACAAATTCTTAGAAAATGGGCAGAGTGTTTTAATATAATTGGTTGATGAACATATAGGTGGGGACAGGATGTCCTTATAAGGAATGTCAGTATAGCCCAAGGTCTCTCCTCTCCCTGGGTGGGGACAGGATGTCCTGTAAGGAATGTCAGTATAGCCCAAGGTCTCTCCTCTCCCTGGGTGGGGACAGGATGTCCTTATAAGGAATGTCAGTATAGCCCAAGGTCTCTCCTCTCCCTGGGTGGGGACAGGATGTCCTGTAAGGAATGTCAGTATAGCCCAAGGTCTCTCCTCTCCCTGGGACAGGATGTCCTGTAAGGAATGTCAGTATAGCCCAAGGTCTCTCCTCTCCTTGGGACAGGATGTCCTGTAAGGAATGTCAGTATAGCCCAAGGTCTCTCCCCTCCCTGGGTGGGGACAGGATGTCCTGTAAGGAATGTCAGTATAGCCCAAGGTCTCTCCTCTCCCTGGGACAGGATGTCCTATAAGGAATGTCAGTATAGCCCAAGGTCTCTCCTCTCCCTGGGACAGGATGTCCTGTAAGGAATGTCAGTATAGCCCAAGGTCTCTCCTCTCCCTGGGACAGGATGTCCTGTAAGGAATGTCAGTATAGCCCAAGGTCTCTCCTCTCCCTGGGACAGGATGTCCTGTAAGGAATGTCAGTATAGCCCAAGGTCTCTCCTCTCCCTGGGTGGGGACAGGATGTCCTATAAGGAATGTCAGTATAGCCCAAGGTCTCTCCTCTCCCTGGGACAGGATGTCCTATAAGGAATGTCAGTATAGCCCAAGGTCTCTCCTCTCCCTGGGACAGGATGTCCTATAAGGAATGTCAGTACAGCCCAAGGTCTCTCCTCTCCCTGGGACAGGATGTCCTATAAGGAATGTCAGTATAGCCCAAGGTCTCTCCTCTCCCTGGGTGGGGACAGGATGTCCTATAAGGAATGTCAGTATAGCCCAAGGTCTCTCCTCTCCCTGGGACAGGATGTCCTATAAGGAATGTCAGTATAGCCCAAGGTCTCTCCTCTCCCTGGGTGGGGACAGGATGTCCTATAAGGAATGTCAGTATAGCCCAAGGTCTCTCCTCTCCCTGGGTGGGGACAGGATGTCCTATAAGGAATGTCAGTATAGCCCAAGGTCTCTCCTCTCCCTGGGTGGGGACAGGATGTCCTGTAAGGAATGTCAGTATAGCCCAAGGTCTCTCCTCTCCCTGGGACAGGATGTCCTGTAAGGAATGTCAGTATAGCCCAAGGTCTCTCCTCTCCCTGGGACAGGATGTCCTGTAAGGAATGTCAGTATAGCCCAAGGTCTCTCCTCTCCCTGGGTGGGGACAGGATGTCCTATAAGGAATGTCAGTATAGCCCAAGGTCTCTCCTCTCCCTGGGACAGGATGTCCTATAAGGAATGTCAGTATAGCCCAAGGTCTCTCCTCTCCCTGGGACAGGATGTCCTATAAGGAATGTCAGTATAGCCCAAGGTCTCTCCTCTCCCTGGGACAGGATGTCCTATAAGGAATGTCAGTATAGCCCAAGGTCTCTCCTCTCCCTGGGTGGGGACAGGATGTCCTATAAGGAATGTCAGTATAGCCCAAGGTCTCTCCTCTCCCTGGGACAGGATGTCCTATAAGGAATGTCAGTATAGCCCAAGGTCTCTCCTCTCCCTGGGTGGGGACAGGATGTCCTGTAAGGAATGTCAGTATAGCCCAAGGTCTCTCCTCTCCCTGGGACAGGATGTCCTATAAGGAATGTCAGTATAGCCCAAGGTCTCTCCTCTCCCTGGGTGGGGACAGGATGTCCTATAAGGAATGTCAGTATAGCCCAAGGTCTCTCCTCTCCCTGGGACAGGATGTCCTATAAGGAATGTCAGTATAGCCCAAGGTCTCTCCTCTCCCTGGGACAGGATGTCCTATAAGGAATGTCAGTATAGCCCAAGGTCTCTCCTCTCCCTGGGTGGAGACAGGATGTCCTATAAGGAATGTCAGTATAGCCCAAGGTCTCTCCTCTCCCTGGGTGGGGACAGGATGTCCTATAAGGAATGTCAGTATAGCCCAAGGTCTCTCCTCTCCCTGGGTGGAGACAGGATGTCCTATAAGGAATGTCAGTATAGCCCAAGGTCTCTCCTCTCCCTGGGTGGGGACAGGATGTCCTTATAAGGAATGTCAGTATAGCCCAAGGTCTCTCCTCTCCCTGGGACAGGATGTCCTGTAAGGAAGTCAGTATAGCCCAAGGTCTCTCCCCTCCCTGGGACAGGATGTCCTATAAGGAATGTCAGTATAGCCCAAGGTCTCTCCCCTCCCTGGGACAGGATGTCCTATAAGGAATGTCAGTATAGCCCAAGGTCTCTCCTCTCCCTGGGTGGGGACAGGATGTCCTATAAGGAATGTCAGTATAGCCCAAGGTCTCTCCTCTCCCTGGGTGGGGACAGGATGTCCTGTAAGGAAGTCAGTATAGCCCAAGGTCTCTCCTCTCCCTGGGTGGGGACAGGATGTCCTGTAAAATATCTATACTTAAAGTACGTGATTGAGGTCTGTCCTTATAATGTCGTATTTGTGAATTTTGTCTGGGGGGGGTGGTAGGGATATATGCGTACTCGCTTCCAATTGTGACAGTTTAGTTTGGAGTTTAAGTGCTCTACGGTTTTCCTTCCTTGCTGAGACCCAGATGCGAAACACTACGGACCTATTTCCTAATAAAGCCCTTCGCTGCGTCCCACAGCATACAGATACTGGATGGTTGGTTCATAAGGATGGTTGGTTCATAAGGATGGTTGGTTCATAAGGATGGTTGGTTCATACTAATGGTTGGTTCATACTAATGGTTGGTTCATACTAATGGTTGGTTCATACTAATGGTTGGTTCATACGGATGGTTGGTTCATAAGGATGGTTGGTTCATACGGATGGTTGGTTCATACGGATGGTTGGTTCATACGGATGGTTGGTTCATACGGATGGTTGGTTCATAAGGATGGTTGGTTCATAAGGATGGTTGGTTCATAAGGATGGTTGGTTCATACGGATGGTTGGTTCATACTGATGGTTGGTTCATACTGATGGTTGGTTCATACGGATGGTTGGTTCATACGGATGGTTGGTTCATACGGATGGTTGGTTCATACGGATGGTTGGTTCATACGGATGGTTGGTTCATAAGGATGGTTGGTTCATACTGATGGTTGGTTCATAAGGATGGTTGGTTCATACTGATGGTTGGTTCATACTGATGGTTGGTTCATACTGATGGTTGGTTCATACTGATGGTTGGTTCATAAGGATGGTTGGTTCATACTGATGGATGGTTGGTTCATACTGATGGATGGTTGGTTCATACTGATGGATGGTTGGTTCATACTGATGGATGGTTGGTTCATACTGATGGATGGTTGGTTCATACTGATGGATGGTTGGTTCATACTGATGGATGGTTGGTTCATACTGATGGATGGTTGGTTCATACTGATGGATGGTTGGTTCATACTGATGGATGGTTGGTTCATACTGATGGTTGGTTCATACTGATTGTTGGTTCATAAGGATGGTTGGTTCATACGGATGGTTGGTTCATACGGATGGTTGGTTCATACGGATGGTTGGTTCATACGGATGGTTGGTTCATACGGATGGTTGGTTCATACGGATGGTTGGTTCATACGGATGGTTGGTTCATACGGATGGTTGGTTCATACGGATGGTTGGTTCATAAGGATGGTTGGTTCATAAGGATGGTTGGTTCATAAGGATGGTTGGTTCATAAGGATGGTTGGTTCATACGCATGGTTGGTTCATAAGGATGATTGGTTCATAAGGATGATTGGTTCATACGTATGGTTGGTTCATAAGGATGATTGGTTCATAAGGATGGTTGGTTCATACGGATGGTTGGTTCATAAGGATGATTGGTTCATAAGGATGATTGGTTCATAAGGATGATTGGTTCATACGGATGATTGGTTCATACGGATGATTGGTTCATACGGATGGTTGGTTCATACGGATGGTTGGTTCATACGCATGGTTGGTTCATACGCATGGTTGGTTCATACGCATGGTTGGTTCATAAGGATGATTGGTTCATACGGATGGTTGGTTCATACGGATGATTGGTTCATAAGGATGATTGGTTCATACGGATGATTGGTTCATACGGATGATTGGTTCATACGGATGGTTGGTTCATACGGATGGTTGGTTCATACGGATGGTTGGTTCATACGGATGGTTGGTTCATAAGGATGGTTGGTTCATACGGATGGTTGGTTCATACTGATGGTTGGTTCATAAGGATGGTTGGTTCATACGGATGGTTGGTTCATACGGATGGTTGGTTCATACGGATGGTTGGTTCATACGGATGGTTGGTTCATACGGATGGTTGGTTCATACTGATGGCTGGTTCATACTGATGGCTGGTTCATACGGATGGTTGGTTCATACGGATGGTTGGTTCATACGGATGGTTGGTTCATACGGATGGTTGGTTCATACGGATGGTTGGTTCATACGGATGGTTGGTTCATACGGATGGTTGGTTCATACGGATGGTTGGTTAATACTGACGGCTGGTTCATACGGATGGTTGGTTCATACGGATGGTTGGTTCATACGGATGGTTGGTTCGTACGGATGGTTGGTTCATAAGGATGGTTGGTTAATACTGACGGTTGGTTCATACTGATGGTTCACATTAACAGTGAACTGCAGGATACAGGCCTATTCCCTGTCAGTTTCATAAATCCTATGTTCCATGAGTTAATATTTGAATATTCATAATAGTGATAGTTAATTATTTTAATAGACCCCCCCCCCCCCTAATGATAATACGATTGGCTCGACATGATGTCGGATACCATGGCAATTAACGAATGATTTACCTTTAAACGAATCCAAACAATTGGATAAGCATCGTGCCAACATGTCATAACAATTACACATAAATAACAACAATAAATAATAATAATAAATAATAACAATAATAACAATAATACATAATAATAACAAATAATAACAATAATAATAAATAATAACAATAATAATAAATAATAACAACAATAATAAATAATAACAATAATAATAAATAATAACAATAAATAATAACAATAATAATCAATAATAATAATAAATAATAACAATAATAATCAATAATAATAATAAATAATAACAATAATACATAATAATAACAAATAATAACAATAATAATAAATAATAACAATAAATAATAACATCAATAATAATAACAATAAATAATAACAATAAATAATAACAATAATAATAATTAATAATACATAATAATAATAACAATAATAAATAATAACAATAATAATACATAATAATACTAATAACAATAACAAATAATAACGATAATAATAACAATAAATCATTAATCATAATAAATCATAATAACAACAATAATAAGGTGCTTGAGTGATATGAATGGTGATGTTCCGGTATTCTGTCTCACCTGTAAAGGCCCCGGTGGTGACCTCTGCCCTCTCAGGGTCGTCCTCTAACCCCTCCTCCTCCCCCGACAGCATCTTGCCTGGGACACAGACAGGACCAGTCAGCAGTGTTAGAGAAAGCTGTGTTAAAGAGGACTACTGTAAACACAGTGTTAGAGAAAGCTGTGGTAAAGAGGACTACTGTAAACATAGTGTTAGAGAAAGCTGTGGTAAAGAGGACTACTGTAAACACAGTGTTAGAGAAAGCTGTGGTAAAGAGGACTACTGTAAACATAGTGTTAGAGAAAGCTGTGGTAAAGAGGACTACTGTAAACATAGTGTTAGAGAAAGCTGTGGTAAAGAGGACTACTGTAAACACAGTGTTAGAGAAAGCTGTGTTAAAGAGGACTACTGTAAACACAGTGTTAGAGAAAGCTGTGTTAAAGAGGACTACTGTAAACACAGTGTTAGAGAAAGCTGTGGTAAAGAGGACTACTGTAAACACAGTGTTAGAGAAAGCTGTGGTAAAGAGGACTACTGTAAACACAGTGTTAGAGAAAGCTGTGTTAATGAGGACTACTGTAAACACAGTGTTAGAGAAAGCTGTGGTAAAGAGGACTACTGTAAACATAGTGTTAGAGAAAGCTGTGGTAAAGAGGACTACTGTAAACACAGTGTTAGAGAAAGCTGTGTTAAAGAGGACTACTGTAAACACAGTGTTAGAGAAAGCTGTGTTAAAGAGGACTACTGTAAACAGTGTTAGAGAAAGCTGTGGTAAAGAGGACTACTGTAAACACAGTGTTAGAGAAAGCTGTGGTAAAGAGGACTACTGTAAACATAGTGTTAGAGAAAGCTGTGTTAATGAGGACTACTGTAAACACAGTGTTAGAGAAAGCTGTGTTAATGAGGACTACTGTAAACACAGTGTTAGAGAAAGCTGTGGTAAAGAGGACTACTGTAAACACAGTGTTAGAGAAAGCTGTGGTAAAGAGGACTACTGTAAACATAGTGTTAGAGAAAGCTGTGTTAATGAGGACTACTGTAAACACAGTGTTAGAGAAAGCTGTGTTAAAGAGGACTACTGTAAACACAGTGTTAGAGAAAGCTGTGGTAAAGAGGACTACTGTAAACACAGTGTTAGAGAAAGCTGTGGTAAAGAGGACTACTGTAAACATAGTGTTAGAGAAAGCTGTGGTAAAGAGGAATACTGTAAACATAGTGTTAGAGAAAGCTGTGTTAAAGAGGACTACTGTAAACACAGTGTTAGAGAAAGCTGTGGTAAAGAGGACTACTGTAAACACAGTGTTAGAGAAAGCTGTGGTAAAGAGGACTACTGTAAACATAGTGTTAGAGAAAGCTGTGGTAAAGAGGACTACTGTAAACACAGTGTTAGAGAAAGCTGTGTTAAAGAGGACTACTGTAAACACAGTGTTAGAGAAAGCTGTGTTAAAGAGGACTACTGTAAACACAGTGTTAGAGAAAGCTGTGGCAAAGAGGACTACTGTAAACACAGTGTTAGAGAAAGCTGTGTTAAAGAGGACTACTGTAAACACAGTGTTAGAGAAAGCTGTGGTAAAGAGGACTACTGTAAACACAGTGTTAGAGAAAGCTGTGTTAAAGAGGACTACTGTAAACACAGTGTTAGAGAAAGCTGTGGTAAAGAGGACTACTGTAAACACAGTGTTAAGAGAAAGCTGTGTTAAAGAGGACTACTGTAAACACAGTGTTAGAGAAAGCTGTGGTAAAGAGGACTACTGTAAACACAGTGTTAGAGAAAGCTGTGGTAAAGAGGACTACTGTAAACACAGGTCTCTATATGACCAGTCAGCAGTGTTAGAGAAAGCTGTGGTAGACCAATGGTTCTCCAACCTCTCCTCTGGGACCCAAAGTCCTTCCATGTATTTCAACTATTCTAAAGCTAAAACAACCTGATCCAAATGATCAACTAATATAATGATAATAATAATGATGCACAACTTCTTCTTTAGTTTCATCAGACGTGCTAGTCCAGGAACACACCAAAACTAGTCCAGGAACCCACCAAAACTAGTCCAGGAACACACCAACCTAGTCCAGGAACCCGCCAAACCTAGTCCAGGAACCCGCCAAACCTAGTCCAGGAACCCGCCAAACCTAGTCCAGGAACCCGCCAAACCTAGTCCAGGAACCCGCCAAACCTAGTCCAGGAACACACCAAACCTAGTCCAGGAACACACCAAACCTAGTCCAGGAACACACCAAACCTAGTCCAGGAACACACCAAACCTAGTCCAGGAACACACCAAACTAGTCCAGGAACACACCAAACTAGTCCAGGAACACACCAAACTAGTCCAGGAACACACCAAACTAGTCCAGGAACACACCAAACTAGTCCAGGAACACACCAAACCTAGTCCAGGAACACACCAAACCTAGTCCAGGAACACACACAATCTAGTCCAGGAACACACACAATCTAGTCCAGGAACACACCAAACCTAGTCCAGGAACACACCAAACCTAGTCCAGGAACACACCAAACCTAGTCCAGGAACACACCAAACCTAGTCCAGGAACACACCAAACCTAGTCCAGGAACACACCAAACCTAGTCCAGGAACACACCAAACCTAGTCCAGGAACACACCAAACCTAGTCCAGGAACACACCAAACCTAGTCCAGGAACACACCAAACCTAGTCCAGGAACACACCAAACCTAGTCCAGGAACACACCAAACCTAGTCCAGGAACACACCAAACCTAGTCCAGGAACACACCAAACCTAGTCCAGGAACACACCAAACCTAGTCCAGGAACACACCAAACCTAGTCCAGGAACACACCAAACCTAGTCCAGGAACACACCAAACCTAGTCCAGGAACACACCAAACCTAGTCCAGGAACACACCAAACCTAGTCCAGGAACACACCAAATCTAGTCCAGGAACACACCATATCTAGTCCAGGAACACACCAAACCTAATCCAGGAACACACCAAACCTAATCCAGGAACACACCAAACCTAATCCAGGAACACATCAAACCTAATCCAGGAACACATCCAAACTAGTCCAGGAACACACCAAACTAGTCCAGGAACACACCAAACTAGTCCAGGAACACACCAAACCTAGTCCAGGAACACACCAAACCTAGTCCAGGAACACACCAAACCTAGTCCAGGAACACACCAAACCTAGTCCAGGAACACACCAAACCTAGTCCAGGAACACACACAATCTAGTCCAGGAACACACACAATCTAGTCCAGGAACACACACAATCTAGTCCAGGAACACACACAATCTAGTCCAGGAACACACCAAATCTAGTCCAGGAACACACCAAATCTAGTCCAGGAACACACCAAACCTAGTCCAGGAACACACCAAACCTAGTCCAGGAACACACCAAACCTAGTCCAGGAACACACCAAACCTAGTCCAGGAACACACCAAACCTAGTCCAGGAACACACCAAACCTAGTCCAGGAACACACCAAACCTAGTCCAGGAACACACCATATCTAGTCCAGGAACACACCAA
>NW_025746151.1:47500-100000 GCF_021184085.1 Oncorhynchus gorbuscha
AGCAGACCGGGTACATAACAACAGATCCTGAGCCAGTCCTCAGCAGACCGGGTAAATAACAACAGATCCTGAGTCAGTCCTCAGGAGACCGGGTAAATAACAACAGATCCTGAGCCAGTCCTCAGCAGACCGGGTAAATAACAACAGATCCTGAGCCAGTCCTCAGCAGACCGGGTACATAACAACAGATCCTGAGTCAGTCCTCAGGAGACCGGGTAAATAACAACAGATCCTGAGCCAGTCCTCAGCAGACCGGGTAAATAACAACAGATCCTGAGCCAGTCCTCAGGAGACCAGGTACATAACAACAGATCCTGAGCCAGTCCTCAGCAGACCGGGTACATAGTATTACCCCACGGGACCCAACACCTCATAGTATTACCCCACCTCATAGTATTACCCCACAGGACCAACACCTCATAGTATTACCCCACCTCATAGTATTACCCCACAGGACCAACACCTCATAGTATTACCCCACCTCATAGTATTACCCCACAGGACCAACACCTCATAGTATTACCCCACCTCATAGTATTACCCCACAGGACCCAACACCTCATAGTATTACCCCACCTCATAGTATTACCCCACAGGACCCAACACCTCATAGTATTACCCCACCTCATAGTATTACCCCACCTCATAGTATTACCCCACCTCATAGTATTACCCCACCTCATAGTATTACCCCACCTCATAGTATTACCCCACAGGACCCAACACCTCATAGTATTACCCCACAGGACAAAAATGCTGACTGCGTCTACTCAGGTGTGTGTGTGTGTGTGTGTGTGTGGTGTGTGTGTGTGTGTGTGTGTGTGTGTGTGTCCTACCTGCATTTCTGTGGTCTGACGAGGTGTGCTAGCTCAGCGAATCTCCAGAGAGCAGCCCTCAGGCTCCGAGAGGCACCGTTCTAACACACACACACACCTTTATCGTCATCATCTTCATCAACATGTCCATCATCATCATCAACATAAACATTACCATCCTGATATTTTCCCTCGTCATCATAACCAAAACCACCACAGTCAATCACAATTAACATTTGTCATAATATTCGTCTTACTCTTCATCATCATCAGTTACCACATCGATCCATTGAGGATCAGTGAACAGGACTCCATAACCACAGAGGACTCCATAACCACAGAGGACTCCATAACCACAGAGGACTCCATAACCACAGAGGACTCCATAACCACAGAGGACTCCATAACCACAGAGGACTCCATAACCACAGAGGACTCCATAACCACAGAGGACTCCATAACCACAGAGGACTCCATAACCACAGAGGACTCCATAACCACAGAGGACTCCATAACCACAGAGGACTCCATAACGACAGGACTCCATAACGACAGGACTCCATAACAACAGGACTCCATAACAACAGGACTCCATAACAACAGGACTCCATAACAACAGGACTCCATAACAACAGGACTCCATAACAACAACAACTTTATCTACAAACCTTTTTAATTTCTTTGTAGAGCTCCAGCTGCAGTCTGGGCAGGTTGGAGTCCATCAGCGCCTGATAGAGAGAGACAGAGAGACGTAAAAACTACAACCAGACAGAACTAGATAGAGAGAAAGAGAGAACTAGATAGAGAGAACTAGATAGAGAGAACTAGATAGAGAGAACTAGATAGAGAGAACTAGATAGAGAACGAGAGAAAGAACTAGATAGAGAGAAAGAGAGAGAACTAGATAGAGAGAAAGAGAGAGAACTGGATAGAGAGAAAGAGAGAACTGGATAGAGAGAAAGAGAGAACTGGATAGAGAGAAAGAGAGAACTGGATAGAGAGAAAGAGAGAACTGGATAGAGAGAAAGAGAGAACTGGATAGAGAGAACGAGAGAAAGAACTAGATAGAGAGAACGAGAGAAAGAACTAGATAGAGAGAACGAGAGAAAGAACTAGATAGAGAGAACGAGAGAAAGAACTAGATAGAGAGAACTAGAGAGAACTAGATAGAGAACTAGTTAGAGAGAACTAGAGAGAACTAGATAGAGAAAGAGAGACATAACATATAGTTCTGAGGACAGCAGAAGATGGGGTCCTCACTCACTTTGATGATTTTGTTCAGGCACTCGTCTGCCACCATCCTGACGTCCGACTCTCTGTCGTCGCTGCACAGCAAGAACATCTCCATGGCGATGCCCAGAAGCTTCTGGAACTCCGGAGACGTTCTAATCCCACAGCCATAGAGACAAGAGAGGAACTGTCATTAAACACACACCTCATTCTGATACCCCCCTCACCCACCTCATTCTGATACCCCCCTCACACACCTCATTCTGATACACCCCCCTCACACACCTCGTTCTGATACCCCCTCCCCTCACACCTCATTCTGATACCCCCCCCCCCCTCACACACCTCATTCTGACACCCCCCCTCACACACCTCATTCTGATACACCCCCCCCTCACACACCTCATTCTGATACCCCCCCCCTCACACACCTCGTTCTGATACCCCCCTCACACACCTCGTTCTGATACCCCCCCTCACACACCTCGTTCTGATACCCCCTCACACACCTCGTTCTGATACCCCCCTCACACACCTCGTTCTGATACCCTCCCCCACACACCTCATTCTGATACCCCCTCACACACCTCGTTCTGATACACCCCCCCTCACACACCTCGTTCTGATACCCCCCACCCCCCCTCACACACCTCGTTCTGATACCCCCCTCACACACCTCGTTCTGATACCCCCTCCCCCACACACCTCATTCTGATACACACCCCCCCTCACACACCTCGTTCTGATACCCCCCCCACACACCTCATTCTGATACACCCCCCCCCCTCACACACCTCGTTCTGATACCCCCTCCCCTCACACCTCATTCTGATACCCCCCCCCTCACACACCTCATTCTGACACCCCCTCACACACCTCATTCTGATACACCCCCCCCTCACACACCTCATTCTGATACCCCCCTCACACACCTCGTTCTGATACCCCCCTCACACACCTCGTTCTGATACCCCCCTCACACACCTCGTTCTGATACCCCCCTCACACACCTCGTTCTGATACCCCCCTCACACACCTCGTTCTGATACCCTCCCCCCACACACCTCATTCTGATACCCCCCCCCCTCACACACCTCGTTCTGATACCCCCCCCTCACACACCTCGTTCTGATACCCCCCACCCCCCTCACACACCTCGTTCTGATACCCCCCCTCACACACGTCGTTCTGATACCCCCTCCCCCCACACACCTCATTCTGATACACACCCCCCCCCTCACACACCTCGTTCTGATACCCCCCCCCCCCCCCACACACCTCATTCTGATACACACCCCCCCCCCTCACACACCTCGTTCTGATACCCCCCCCCCCTCACACACCTCATTCTGATACACCCCCCCTCACACACCTCATTCTGATACCCCCCCCTCACACACCTCGTTCTGATACACCCCCCTCACACACCTCGTTCTGATACACCCCCCCTCACACACCTCATTCTGATACACCCCCCCTCACACACCTCATTCTGATACCCCCCCCCCTCACACACCTCATTCTGATACACCCCCCTCACACACCTCATTCTGATACCCCCCTCACACACCTCATTCTGATACCCCCCTCACCCACCTCATTCTGATACCCCCCTCACCCACCTCATTCTGATATACCCCCCCTCACACACCTCATTCTGATATACCCCCCTCACACACCTCATTCTGATACACCCCCCCCCCCACACACCTCATTCTGATACACCCCCCTCCACACACACCTCATTCTGATACCCCCCTCCACACACACACCTCATTCTGATACCCCCCCACACACACACCTCATTCTGATACCCCCCTCCACACACACACCTCATTCTGATACCCCCCTCCACACACACCTCATTCTGATACCCTCATTCTGATACCCCCTCACACACCTCATTCTGATATACCCCCCCTCACACACCTCATTCTGATACACCCCCCCCACACACCTCGTTCTGATACCCCCCTCCACACACACCTCATTCTGATACCCCCTCCACAGACACCTCATTCTGATACCCCCCTCCACACACACCTCATTCTGATACACCCCTCCACACACACCTCATTCTGATACACCCCCCCTCACACACCTCATTCTGATACCCCCCCTCACACACCTCATTCTGATACCCCCCCCCTCACACACCTCATTCTGATACCCCCCCTCACACACCTCATTCTGATACACCCCCCCTCACACACCTCATTCTGATACCCCCCTCACCCACCTCATTCTGATACCCCCTCACCCACCTCATTCTGATACCCCCCCCCCCCCATTCTGATACCACCCCCCCCCTCCTCCACACACACCTCATTCTGATACCCCCCTCCACACACACACCTCATTCTGATACCCCCCCACACACACACCTCATTCTGATACCCCCCACACACACACCTCATTCTGATACCCCCTCCACACACACACCTCATTCTGATACCCCCCTCCACACACACCTCATTCTGATACCCTCATTCTGATACCCCCTCCACACACACCTCATTCTGATACCCTCATTCTGATACCCCCCTCCACACACACCTCATTCTGATACCCCCTCCACACACACCTCATTCTGATACCCCCCTCCACACACACACACCTCATTCTGATAACAACCCCCCCCTCCCCTCACACACCTCATTCTGACCCCACCCCCACACACTCCTCATTCTGATAACCCCCCTCTCACACACCCTTTGATGTGTAATGTCTCTGATCAACATAGCCATAAATATACTGTATCCCTGATCAACATATAAATATACTGTATCCCCGATCAACATATAAATATACTGTATCCCTGATCAACATATAAATATACTGTATCCCTGATCAACATATAAATATACTGTATCCCTGATCAACATATAAATATACTGTATCCCTGATCAACATATAAATATACTGTATCCCGATCAACATATAAATATACTGTATCCCTGATCAACATATAAATATACTGTATCCCTGATCAACATATAAATATACTGTATCCCTGATCAACATATAAATATACTGTATCCCTGATCAACATATAAATATACTGTATCCCTGATCAACATATAAATATACTGTATCCCCGATCAACATATAAATATACTGTATCCCTGATCAACATATAAATATACTGTATCCCTGATCAACATATAAATATACTGTATCCCTGATCAACATATAAATATACTGTATCCCTGATCAACATATAAATATACTGTATCCCTGATCAACATATAAATATACTGTATCCCCGATCAACATATAACCATCAACAACAGCACATTTGATTTAAAAATAAATTAGCAAATTACATTGGTTGTCCCTCAACTAATAGCCTAATATGGCACCCTATTCCCTATATAGTGCACTACTTTAAACCAGAGCTCTATGGAACCCTATTCCCTACATAGTACACTACTTTAGACCAGAGCTCTATGGCACCCTATTCCCTATATAGTACACTACTTTAGACCAGAGCCCTATGGCACTCTATTCCCTATATAGTGCACTACTTTAGACCAGAACCCTATTGTACCCTATTCCCTATATAGTGCACTACTTTAGACCAGAGCCCTATAGAACACTATTCCCTACATAGTACACTACTTTAGACCAGAGCCCTATGGGACCCTATTCCCTATATAGTGCACTACTTTAGACCAGAGCCCTATAGAACCCAATTCCCTACATAGTACACTACTTTAGACCAGAGCCCTATGGGACCCTATTCCCTATATAGTGCACTACTTTAGACCAGAGCCCTATGAAAGTAGTGGGAAAGGGTCCCATTTGGGATGTATATATAATTATCTGTAAACCTCATCTGACCAGGATTACCAAGTCTGATTACCAATAACAGTGGAGCTAATCTGGAACATCCAAGTGTGTGTGTGTGTGTGTGTGTGTGTGTGATTTTATGAATGAAGTCCCTATGGGTTCATAATGGCATTGGCCGTGGGTAACGCTGATCCCAGATCAGTGGTGGCGGGCAGGCTTACCTCAGAGACTGGGCTATGATGTTCTCACATATGGTCATGCAGTGGGCCACTCTGTCCTTTTTGGTGGTGGCCAGCTCTTTCTTCCTACAGAGAGAGAGGGAGAGGGGGAGAGAAAGAGCAACAGTGTGTGTGTGTGTGTGTGTGTGTGTGTGTGTGTGTGTGTGTGTGTGTGTGTGTGTGTGTGTGTGTGTGTGTGTGTGAGAGAGAGAGAGAAATCAGGTAACAAAGGGTTAATTAAGAGCACATGCAAGAAAAAAGAAGACTGGTCGCATTACCTTGCCTAACGAAGTGGAACAACAATGGAGAATGTGTGTGTGTGTGTGATGCCAGTCTATTGCTAAAGGTAAGACTGATTACAAGGTCACTGTACATGCCTGTACAACCTACATTGACACTGTTAAATGGTTCATTAAATTGTTAACTAACAGCTAGCCGGACTATCTGCATCGACTCATCACATACGCTACTGCTACTGTTGATTATCTCCCCTGTAGCCTGGTCACTTTATCTCTGCCTGTATATGTACGGACTCATCACATACCTGGCTGCTACTGTTGATTATCTACCCTGTAGCCTGGTCACTTTATCTCTGCCTGTATATGTACTGACTCATCACATACCTGGCTGCTACTGTTGATTATCTACCCTGTAGCCTGGTCACTTTATCTCTACCTGTATATGTACTGACTCATCACATACCTGGCTGCTACTGTTGATTATCTACCCTGTAGCCTGGTCACTTTATCTCTACCTGTATATGTACTGACTCATCACATACCTGGCTGCTACTGTTGATTATCTACCCTGTAGCCTGGTCACTTTATCTCTACCTGTATATGTACAGAGCTTTCAGAAATAATTCACACCCCTTGACTTTTCATCCACCTTTCGTTGTTACAGCCTGAATTTAAAACGGATTCAACTGCGATTTGATTGTGTCACTGTCCTACACACACAATAATCCATCATGTCAAAGTGGAATTATGTTTTAAGACTTTTTATTTTTACAAATGAATTCAAATTGAAAGCTGAAATGTCTTGAGTCAATAAGTATTCCCACCCTTTTGTTCTGACAAGCCTAAATCAGTTCAGGAGTAAAATTGTGCTTAACAAGTCACATAACAAGTTGTAAGGACTCACTCTGTCTACAATAATAGTGTCTAACATGATTTTTGCATGACTACCTCGTCTCTGTACCCCAACACATACAATTATCTGTAAGGTCCATCAGTCGAGCAGTGAATTTCAAACGCAGTTTCAACTACAAAGACCAGGGAGGTTTTCCAGGGAGGTTTTCCAGGGAGGTTTTCCAGTGCTCAGAGGATATTCAAAAAGAAGGCGCCTATTGGTAGAAAATATCACTTTGAACATGGTGAAGATATTCATTACCCTTTGGATGGTGTATCTATACACCAAGTCACTACAAAGATACAGTCACTACAGTCAGTCACTACTAACTCAGTTGCCGGAGAGGAAGGAAACCGCTCAGGGATTTCACCATGAGGCCAATGGGGACTGTAAAATAGATACAGAGTTTAATGGCTGTGATAGAAAACTGAGGATGGATCAACAACAATGTAGTTACTCCACAATACTAACCTAAGTGACAGAGGGAAAAGAAGCTTGTACAGAATAAAAAAATATTCCAAATAATGCATCCTGTTTGCAACATGGGCACTAAAGTAAAACTGGAAAAATGTGGCAAAGCAATTACATTTATGTCCTGAATACAATGCATTATGTTTGGGGCAAATCCAACACGTCTCTGAGTACCACTCTTCATATTTTCAAGCATGGTGGTGGCAGACTCATGTTATGGGTATGCTTGTCAATGGCAAGAACTAGAGAGTTTCTTTTAGGATAAAAATTAATGGAATAGAGCGAAGCACAGGCAAGAATCCTCAAGGAAAACCTGATTCAGTTTGCTTTCAGCAGGACAATAACCTACAACAAGGCCAAATATACACTGGAGTTTCTTACCAAGAAGACATTGAATGTTCCTGAGTGGCCTACTAACAGTTGACTTAAAATCAGCTTCAAAATCTATGTCAAGACTTGAAAATGGCTGTCTAGCAATGATCAACAACCAACTTCACAAAGCGGGAATACATTTTTTAACAATAATGTTCACATATTGTACAATCCAGGTGTGTAAATCTCTTAGAGACTCACAACTATAATGGCTGCCAAAATGTGATTCAAACATCTCAGGGGTCTTTCATTTATTTTTCACAGAAAAAGTTCAAATTGTCTTCCACTTTGACATTAGAATACTTTGTGTGGATTGTTGTCTAAAAAAAAAAATCTAATTGAATACGGTTTTCATCCCACTTTGTAACACAACAAAACGTGGAAAAGTCAAGGGGTGTGAATACTTTCTCAAGGCTCTGTATTTCCTCCTGTTAGTATTTCTCTATGTTCTCTCTCTCTCTGCATTGTTGGGGAAGGTCCTGTCAGTAAGCATGTCACTGTTAGTCTACACCTGTTGTTTACCAAGCATGTGACAAACACAAATGTCATTATGTTGCTTTGATTAAAGAAATATATGCCATTTAGCAGACGCTTTATCCAAAGCGACTTACAGTCATGTGTGCATACATTCTACGTATGGGTGGTCCCGGGAATCGAACCCACTACCCTGGCGTTACAAGCGTCATGCTCTACCAACTGAGCTACAGAAGGTATTGAAATCAATTATACATATAATTATAATAATATAATGTATATTAGACAACAAGCAACGAATGATTGTGGGGGTGGAAACTAAAATCAGTCAATCTGCACAATGTATATGAGAGAAGAGAAATTAAACTTGATTTTTATTTATTTTTACCAAGACTTTACTTTAGTGAAATCATAACGTAATATTTAGTCCACCTTGGCATTTGTTTACAAGCTCCAGCTATCAAATAGACGTGGGGTGTAAGACTGTGTGTTGCTGTGTGTGTTGTGACAGGGTCGCCTGGACTGGACGGTGACAGCTAGCTAGCTATAAGGTTAGCATCGCTAACTAGCTAGCTATAAGGTTAGCATCGCTAACTAGCTAGCTATAAGGTTAGCATCGCTAACTAGCTAGCTATAAGGTTAGCATCGCTAGCTAGCTATAAGGTTAGCATCGCTAGCTAGTTAGCTATAAGGTTAGCATCGCTAACTAGCTAGCTATAAGGCTAGCTATAAGGTAAACATCGCTAACTAGCTAGCTATAAGGTTAGCATCGCTAGCTAGCTATAAGGTTAGCATCGCTAGCTAGCTATAAGGTTAGCATCGCTAGCTAGCTATAAGGTTAGCATCGCTAGCTAGCTATAAGGTTAGCATCGCTAGCTAGCTATAAGGTTAGCATCGCTAGCTAACCAGCCAACTACCGTGTATGTGTCACGTATAAGCTTAACTCATCGCTAGCAGTGTCTCAACACACAATGACCGTAATAAACAAACACGGACGTACTGTTTTTGAGCCGTCTCCTCGGCCGTCGGCGGTCCCTGTTGTTGTTGGAAAGACTTGAGAGATTCAAAGGCCTTCATTAATTTATCCATGGTGGCCATTTTTTTAACCAGCAGTGGTTAGGTTAGCTTAGCTGTGGATAATATTTACACAATTTGTCGTTTAAGTGTCAGTTAGTTAGCTATCGGAATCAACCAGGGGGGAGAGCAAAAAAAAAAAAAAAAACACGCACCGGGAAGCGAACCGTCCGTAGTACGACGAGCGTATGAACGCTACTCGCGACTACTTTTTCTGCCGCCTCTCCGACTTCACTTATCGACGCAAGATAATCCTTTATTTCTTTACAATAGCCTCGGTGAATGAATTAGGACGCTGGTTGATGTCGCCACTACCATCCACACTCAAAGCCATCTTCGATGCGCCCGGACAGAATCACAAGGAAGTGGGAGCTCCTGTGACAGTTGGTGGGGAAGGGTTGGGCCAACGCTGCACCGGTAGCCAATCAGAGGAAGCGCGAGCACCAATTAGGACGAGGCTCGGGCCGTCGTCAGTTGTGATTGGGTGGAGGCACCAATAAGGACGAGGCTCGGGCCGTCGTCAGTTGTGATTGGGTGGAGGCACCAATAAGGACGCGGCTCGGGCCGTCGTCAGTTGTGATTGGGTGGAGGCACCAATAAGGACGAGGCTCGGGCCGTCTTCAGTTGTGATTGGGTGGAGGCACCAATAAGGACGAGGCTCGGGCCGTCGTGATTGGGTGGAGGCACCAATAAGGACGAGGCTAGGGCCGTTGTCAGCAGTGATTGGGTGATTGGGTGGATTGGGTACGGCTTTTTTTGTTGTTGTTGAGCGTCACGAGTGCTGAAATCCTGCACGACGAGGCGATATTCCGTGATATCAGAACGGTATATCATATGCACCGTTCACATTCTATGCCTTTCAACGGTAATCCCGACTGTTGAGTCGGGGGGAAAGAAACGGACGTTTCCTTCCAAGTGAGCGATCTTGGCAGAATCATCATGTGATTAGGGCGTGTGTCTGCTCTGGGGAGATGTGGATGAGGTAGTGCGTATTGAAAACATTAGCCCCTGCAGTCACATTGCAGTGTATTTCAGCACGCACACTTATTAGGGTGATATCAACATTTCAATAAAACAGGTAGAATAGAAAAACGTACCAATCAAAATTAAATAAATGTGTTTTCTTCCAATGACTGTCTCACACACCCAGAAATGTAGTACCTGTAGGAAACACTCAATCACTACCTGACATGTAGACTATACCTGTATATGTGCTTTCTATCTGTCCCAAATGGCAGTCTATTCCCTGTGTAGTGCACCACTTTGGACGAGGATCCATAGCACTCAAAAGTAGTACACTACAGTATGGAGGGGTTAAGGCTTTATCCTGCCTTACTGTTGGGTTCCACCTGGGACACCTCCTTTATCCTGCTTTACTGTTGTGTTCAGTTAGGGACACCTCCTTTATCCTTCTGTACGGTTGGGTTCAGTTAGGGACACCTCCTTTATCCTGCTTTACTGTTGGGTTCAGTTAGGGACACCTCCTTTATCCTTCTGTACGGTTGGGTTCAGTTAGGGACACCTCCTTTATCCTTCTGTACGGTTGGGTTCAGTTAGGGACACCTCCTTTATCCTGCTTTACTGTTGGGTTATACCTGGGACACCTCCTTTATCCTGCTTTACTGTTGGGTTCAGTTAGGGACACCTCCTTTATCCTGCTTTACTGTTGGGTTCAGTTAGGGACACCTCCTTTATCCTGCTTTACTGTTGGGTTCAGTTAGGGACACCTCCTTTATCCTGCTTTACTGTTGGGTTCAGTTAGGGACACCTCCTTTATCCTGCTTTACTGTTGGGTTCAGTTAGGGACACCTGCTTTATCCTGCTTTACTGCTGGGTTATACCTGGGACACCTCCTTTATCCTGCTTTACTGTTGGGTTCAGTTAGGGACACCTCCTTTATCCTGCTTTACTGTTGGGTTCAGTTAGGGACACCTCCTTTATCCTGCTTTACTGCTGGGTTATACCTGGGACAACTCCTTTATCCTGCTTTACTGTTGGGTTCAGTTAGGGACACCTTTATCCTGCTGTACTGTTGGGTTCAGTTAGGGACACCTCCTTTATCCTGCTTTACTGTTGGGTTCAGTTAGGGACACCTCCTTTATCCTGCTTTACTGTTGGGTTCAGTTAGGGACACCTGCTTTATCCTGCTTTACTGTTGGGTTCAGTTAGGGACACCTCCTTTATCCTGCTTTACTGTTGGGTTCAGTTAGGGACACCTGCTTTATCCTGCTTTACTGTTGGGTTCAGTTAGGGACACCTCCTTTATCCTGCTTTACTGTTGGGTCTACCTGGGACACCTGCTTTATCCTGCTTTACTGTTGGGTTCAGTTAGGACACCTCCTTTATCCTGCTTTACTGTTGGGTTCAGTTAGGGACACCTCCTTTATCCTGCTTTACTGTTGGGTTCTACCTGGGACACCTCCTTTATCCTGCTTTACTGTTGGGTTCAGTTAGGCACACCTCCTTTATCCTGCTTGGGACACACCTCCTTTATCCTGCTTTACTGTTGGGTTCAGTTTGGGACACCTCCTTTACTGTTGGGTTCAGTTTGGGACACCTCCTTTATCCTGCTTTACTGTTGGGTTCAGTTAGGCACACCTCCTTTATCCTGCTTTACTGTTGGGTTCAGTTAGGGACACCTTTATCCTGCTTTACTGTTGGGTTCAGTTAGGGACACCTCCTTTATCGTGCTTTACTGTTGGGTTCCATCTGGGACACCTCCTTTATCCTGCTTTACTGCTTTACTGGTTGGGTACCAGTTGGGACACCTCCTTTATCCTGCTTTACTGTTGGGTTCAGTTAGGGACACCTCCTTTATCCTGCTTTACTGTTGGGTTCAGTTAGGGACCTTTATCCTTTATCCTGCTTTACTGTTGGGTTCAGTTTGGGACACCTCCTTTATCCTGCTTTACTGTTGGGTTCAGTTAGGGACACCTCCTTTATCCTGCTTTACTGTTGGGTCTACCTGGGACACCTCCTTTATCCTGCTTTACTGTTGGGTTACTACCTGGGACACCTCCTTTATCCTGCTTTACTGTTGGGTTCAGTTTGGGACACCTCCTTTATCCCTTTACTGTTGGGTTCAGTTAGGGACACCTCCTTTATCCTGCTTTACTGTTGGGTTCAGTTAGGGACACCTCCTTTATCCTGCTTTACTGTTGGGTCTACCTGGGACACCTCCTTTATCCTGCTTTACTGTTGGGTTATTTGGGACACCTCCTTTATCCTGCTTTACTGTTGGGTTCAGTTTGGGACACCTCCTTTATCCTGCTTTACTGTTGGGTTCAGTTAGGGACACCTCCTTTATCCTGCTTTACTGTTGGGTTCAGTTAGGGACACCTCCTTTATCCTGCTTTACTGTTGGGTTATATCTGGGACACCTCCTTTATCATGCTTTACTGTTGGGTTCAGTTTGGGACACCTCCTTTATCCTGCTTTACTGTTGGGATCAGTTAGGGACACCTGCTTTATCTTTATCCTGCTTTACTGTTGGGTTCAGTTAGGGACACCTCCTTTATCCTGCTTTACTGCTGGGTTCTACCTGGGACACCTCCTTTATCCTGCTTTACTGTTGGGTTCAGTTAGGGACACCTCCTTTATCCTGCTTTACTGTTGGGTTCAGTTAGGGACACCTTTATCCTGCTTTACTGTTGGGTTCAGTTAGGGACACCTTTATCCTGCTTTACTGTTTTATCCTGCTTTCTTTATCCTGCTTTACTGTTGGGTTCAGTTAGGGACACCTCCTTTATCCTGCTTTACTGTTGGGTTCAGTTAGGGACACCTCCTTTATCCTGCTTTACTGTTGGGTTCAGTTAGGGACACCTCCTTTATCCTGCTTTACTGTTGGGTTATATCTGGGACACCTCCTTTATCCTGCTTTACTGTTGGGTTCAGTTTGGGACACCTCCTTTATCCTGCTTTACTGTTGGGTTCAGTTAGGGACACCTGCTTTATCCTGCTTTACTGTTGGGTTCAGTTAGGGACACCTCCTTTATCCTGCTTTACTGTTGGGTTCAGTTAGGGACACCTGCTTTATCCTGCTTTACTGTTGGGTTCAGTTAGGGACACCTTTATCCTGCTTTACTGCTGGGTTCTACCTGGGACACCTCCTTTATCCTGCTTTACTGTTGGGTTCAGTTTGGGACACCTCCTTTATCCTGCTTTACTGTTGGGTTGAGTTAGGGACACCTCCTTTATCCTGCTTTACTGTTGGGTCTACCTGGGACACCTCCTTTATCCTGCTTTACTGTTGGGTTATACCTGGGACACCTCCTTTATCCTGCTTTACTGTTGGGTTCAGTTTGGGACACCTCCTTTATCCTGCTTTACTGTTGGGTTCAGTTAGGGACACCTCCTTTATCCTGCTTTACTGTTGGGTTCAGTTAGGGACACCTCCTTTATCCTGCTTTACTGTTGGGTTATATCTGGGACACCTCCTTTATCCTGCTTTACTGTTGGGTTCAGTTTGGGACACCTCCTTTATCCTGCTTTACTGTTGGGTTCAGTTAGGGACACCTGCTTTATCCTGCTTTACTGTTGGGTTCAGTTAGGGACACCTCCTTTATCCTGCTTTACTGTTGGGATCAGTTAGGGACACCTGCTTTATCCTGCTTTACTGTTGGGTTCAGTTAGGGACACCTCCTTTATCCTGCTTTACTGCTGGGTTCTACCTGGGACACCTCCTTTATCCTGCTTTACTGTTGGGTTCAGTTAGGGACACCTCCTTTATCCTGCTTTACTGTTGGGTTCAGTTAGGGACACCTTTATCCTGCTTTACTGTTGGGTTCAGTTAGGGACACCTGCTTTATCCTGCTTTACTGTTGGGTTCAGTTAGGGACACCTCCTTTATCCTGCTTTACTGCTGGGTTCTACCTGGGACACCTCCTTTATCCTGCTTTACTGTTGGGTTCAGTTAGGGACACCTCCTTTATCCTGCTTTACTGTTGGGTTCAGTTAGGGACACCTCCTTTATCCTGCTTTACTGTTGGGTTCAGTTAGGGACACCTCCTTTATCCTGCTTTACTGTTGGGCTATATCTGGGACACCTCCTTTATCCTGTTTTACTGTTGGGTTCAGTTTGGGACACCTCCTTTATCCTGCTTTACTGTTGGGTTCAGTTAGGGACTGTTGGGTTCAGTTAGGGACCTCCACTGCTGCTTTATTGTTGGGTTCAGTTAGGGAAACCTCCTTTGTCCTGCTTTACTGTTGGGTTCAGTTAGGGACACCTGCTTTATCCTGCTTTACTGTTGGGTTCAGTTAGGGACACCTCCTTTATCCTGCTTTACTGTTGGGTTCAGTTGGGACTTTATCCTGCTTTACTTTATCAGTTAGGGACACCTGCTTTATCCTTTACTGTTGGGTTCAGTTAGGGACACCTCCTTTATCCTGCTTTACTGTTGGGTTCAGTTAGGGACACCTCCTTTATCCTGCTTTACTGTTGGGTTCAGTTAGGGACACCTCCTTTATCCTTTATCAGTTAGGGACACCTCCTTTATCCTGCTTTTGTTGGGGTTATATCTGGGACACCTCCTTTATCCTGCTTTACTGTTGGGTTCAGTTAGGGACAACTCCTTTATCCTGCTTTACTGTTGGGTCTGGGTTCAGTTGGGACACCTCCTTTATCCTGCTTTACTGTTGGGTTAGTACCTGGGACACCTCCTTTATCCTGCTTTACTGTTGGGTTCAGTTTGGGACACCTCCTTTATCCTGCTTTACTGTTGGGTTCAGTTAGGGACATCCTGCTTTACTGTTGGGTTCAGTTAGGGACACTTTATCCTCCTTTATCCTGCTTTACTGTTGGGTTCAGTTAGGGACACCTCCTTTATCCTGCTTTACTGTTGGGTTATATCTGGGACACCTCCTTTATCCTGCTTTACTGTTGGGTTCAGTTTGGGACACCTCCTTTATCCTGCTTTACTGTTGGGTTCAGTTAGGGACACCTGCTTTATCCTGCTTTACTGTTGGGTTCAGTTAGGGACACCTCCTTTATCCTGCTTTACTGTTGGGTTCAGTTAGGGACACCTGCTTTATCCTGCTTTACTGTTGGGTTCAGTTAGGGACACCTCCTTTATCCTGCTTTACTGCTGGGTTCTACCTGGGACACCTCCTTTATCCTGCTTTACTGTTGGGTTCAGTTAGGGACACCTCCTTTATCCTGCTTTACTGTTGGGTTCAGTTAGGGACACCTTTATCCTGCTTTACTGTTGGGTTCAGTTAGGGACACCTGCTTTATCCTGCTTTACTGTTGGGTTCAGTTGGGACACCTCCTTTATCCTGCTTTACTGCTGGGTTCTTTATCCTGCCTGGGACACCTCCTTTATCCTGCTTTACTGTTGGGTTCAGTTAGGGACACCTCCTTTATCCTGCTTTACTGTTGGGTTCAGTTAGGGACACCTCCTTTATCCTGCTTTACTGTTGGGTTCAGTTAGGGACACCTCCTTTATCCTGCTTTACTGTTGGGTTGAGTTAGGGACACCTCCTTTATCCTGCTTTACTGTTGGGTTCAGTTAGGGACTCCTCCTTTATCCTGCTTTACTGTTGGGTTCAGTTAGGGACACCTTTATCCTGCTTTACTGCTGGGTTCAGTTAGGGACACCTCCTTTATCCTGCTTTACTGTTGGGTTCAGTTAGGGACACCTCCTTTATCCTGCTTTACTGTTGGGCTATATCTGGGACACCTCCTTTATCCTGTTTTACTGTTGGGTTCAGTTTGGGACACCTCCTTTATCCTGCTTTACTGTTGGGTTCAGTTAGGGACACCTGCTTTATTGTTGGGTTCAGTTAGGGAAACCTCCTTTGTCCTGCTTTACTGTTGGGTTCAGTTAGGGACACCTGCTTTATCCTGCTTTACTGTTGGGTTCAGTTAGGGACACCTCCTTTATCCTGCTTTACTGTTGGGTTCAGTTAGGGACACCTTTATCCTGCTTTACTGTTGGGTTCAGTTAGGGACACCTCCTTTATCCTGCTTTACTGTTGGGTTCTACCTGGGACACCTCCTTTATCCTGCTTTACTGTTGGGTTCAGTTAGGGACACCTCCTTTATCCTGCTTTACTGTTGGGTTCAGTTAGGGACACCTCCTTTATCCTGCTTTACTGTTGGGTTCAGTTAGGGACACCTCCTTTATCCTGCTTTACTGCTGGGTTCTACCTGGGACACCTCCTTTATCCTGCTTTACTGTTGGGTTCAGTTAGGGACACCTCCTTTATCCTGCTTTACTGTTGGGTTCAGTTAGGGACACCTTTATCCTGCTTTACTGTTGGGTTCAGTTAGGGACACCTCCTTTATCCTGCTTTACTGTTGGGTTCAGTTAGGGACACCTCCTTTATCCTGCTTTACTGTTGGGTTCAGTTAGGGACTCCTCCTTTATCCTGCTTTACTGTTGGGTTCAGTTAGGGACACCTCCTTTATCCTGCTTTACTGTTGGGCTATATCTGGGACACCTCCTTTATCCTGTTTTACTGTTGGGTTCAGTTTGGGACACCTCCTTTATCCTGCTTTACTGTTGGGTTCAGTTAGGGACACCTGCTTTATTGTTGGGTTCAGTTAGGGAAACCTCCTTTGTCCTGCTTTACTGTTGGGTTCAGTTAGGGACACCTGCTTTATCCTGCTTTACTGTTGGGTTCAGTTAGGGACACCTCCTTTATCCTGCTTTACTGTTGGGTTCAGTTAGGGACACCTTTATCCTGCTTTACTGTTGGGTTCAGTTAGGGACACCTCCTTTATCCTGCTTTACTGTTGGGTTCAGTTAGGGACACCTCCTTTATCCTGCTTTACTGTTGGGTTCAGTTAGGGACACCTCCTTTATCCCGCTTTACTGTTGGGTTATATCTGGGACACCTCCTTTATCCTGCTTTACTGTTGGGTTCAGTTTGGGACACCTCCTTTATCCTGCTTTACTGTTGGGTTCAGTTAGGGACACCTGCTTTATCCTGCTTTACTGTTGGGTTCAGTTAGGGACACCTCCTTTATCCTGCTTTACTGTTGGGATCAGTTAGGGACACCTGCTTTATCCTGCTTTACTGTTGGGTTCAGTTAGGGACACCTTTATCCTGCTTTACTGCTGGGTTTACCTGGGACACCTCCTTTATCCTGCTTTACTGTTGGGTTCAGTTTGGGACACCTCCTTTATCCTGCTTTACTGTTGGGTTGAGTTAGGGACACCTCCTTTATCCTGCTTTACTGTTGGGTCTACCTGGGACACCTCCTTTATCCTGCTTTACTGTTGGGTTATACCTGGGACACCTCCTTTATCCTGCTTTACTGTTGGGTTCAGTTTGGGACATCTCCTTTATCCTGCTTTACTGTTGGGTTCAGTTAGGGACACCTCCTTTATCCTGATTTACTGTTGGGTTCTGTTAGGGACACCTCCTTTATCCTGCTTTACTGTTGGGTTATATCTGGGACACCTCCTTTATCCTGCTTTACTGTTGGGTTCAGTTAGGGACACCTCCTTTATCCTGCTTTACTGTTGGGTTCAGTTGGGACACCTTTATCCTGCTTTACTGTTGGGTTCAGTTAGGGACACCTCCTTTATCCTGCTTTACTGTTGGGTTCAGTTAGGGACACCTCCTTTATCCCGCTTTACTGTTGGGTTATATCTGGGACACCTCCTTTATCCTGCTTTACTGTTGGGTTCAGTTTGGGACACCTCCTTTATCCTGCTTTACTGTTGGGTTCAGTTAGGGACACCTGCTTTATCCTGCTTTACTGTTGGGTTCAGTTAGGGACACCTCCTTTATCCTGCTTTACTGTTGGGATCAGTTAGGGACACCTGCTTTATCCTGCTTTACTGTTGGGTTCAGTTAGGGACACCTCCTTTATCCTGCTTTACTGCTGGGTTCTACCTGGGACACCTCCTTTATCCTGCTTTACTGTTGGGTTCAGTTTGGGACACCTCCTTTATCCTGCTTTACTGTTGGGTTGAGTTAGGGACACCTCCTTTATCCTGCTTTACTGTTGGGTCTACCTGGGACACCTCCTTTATCCTGCTTTACTGTTGGGTTATACCTGGGACACCTCCTTTATCCTGCTTTACTGTTGGGTTCAGTTTGGGACACCTCCTTTATCCTGCTTTACTGTTGGGTTCAGTTAGGGACACCTCCTTTATCCTGCTTTACTGTTGGGTTCAGTTAGGGACACCTCCTTTATCCTGCTTTACTGTTGGGTTATATCTGGGACACCTCCTTTATCCTGCTTTACTGTTGGGTTCAGTTTGGGACACCTCCTTTATCCTGCTTTACTGTTGGGTTCAGTTAGGGACACCTGCTTTATCCTGCTTTACTGTTGGGTTCAGTTAGGGACACCTCCTTTATCCTGCTTTACTGTTGGGATCAGTTAGGGACACCTGCTTTATCCTGCTTTACTGTTGGGTTCAGTTAGGGACACCTCCTTTATCCTGCTTTACTGCTGGGTTCTACCTGGGACACCTCCTTTATCCTGCTTTACTGTTGGGTTCAGTTAGGGACACCTCCTTTATCCTGCTTTACTGTTGGGTTCAGTTAGGGACACCTTTATCCTGCTTTACTGTTGGGTTCAGTTAGGGACACCTGCTTTATCCTGCTTTACTGTTGGGTTCAGTTAGGGACACCTCCTTTATCCTGCTTTACTGCTGGGTTCTACCTGGGACACCTCCTTTATCCTGCTTTACTGTTGGGTTCAGTTAGGGACACCTTTATCCTGCTTTACTGTTGGGTTCAGTTAGGGACACCTCCTTTATCCTGCTTTACTGTTGGGTTCAGTTAGGGACACCTCCTTTATCAGTTAGGGACACCTCCTGCTTACTGTTGGGTTCAGTTAGGGACTCCTCCTTTATCCTGCTTTACTGTTGGGTTCAGTTAGGGACACCTCCTTTATCCTGCTTTACTGCTGGGTTCAGTTAGGGAAACCTCCTTTATCCTGCTTTACTGTTGGGTTCAGTTAGGTACACATCCTTTATCCTGCTTTACTGTTGGGTTCAGTTAGGGACACCTCCTTTATCCTGCTTTACTGTTGGGCTATATCTGGGACACCTCCTTTATCCTGTTTTACTGTTGGGTTCAGTTTGGGACACCTCCTTTATCCTGCTTTACTGTTGGGTTCAGTTAGGGACACCTCCTTTATCCTGCTTTACTGTTGGGTTCAGTTAGGGACACCTGCTTTATTGTTGGGTTCAGTTAGGGAAACCTCCTTTGTCCTGCTTTACTGTTGGGTTCAGTTAGGGACACCTGCTTTATCCTGCTTTACTGTTGGGTTCAGTTAGGGACACCTCCTTTATCCTGCTTTACTGTTGGGTTCAGTTAGGGACACCTTTATCCTGCTTTACTGTTGGGTTCAGTTAGGGACACCTCCTTTATCCTGCTTTACTGTTGGGTTCTACCTGGGACACCTCCTTTATCCTGCTTTACTGTTGGGTTCAGTTAGGGACACCTCCTTTATCCTGCTTTACTGTTGGGTTCAGTTAGGGACACCTCCTTTATCCTGCTTTACTGTTGGGTTCAGTTAGGGACACCTCCTTTATCCTGCTTTACTGTTGGGTTCAGTTAGGGACACCTCCTTTATCCTGCTTTACTGTTGGGTTCAGTTAGGGACACCTCCTTTATCCTTTATCCTGGGCTTTACTGCTGGGTTCTACCTGGGACACCTCCTTTATCCTGCTTTACTGTTGGGTTCAGTTAGGGACACCTCCTTTATCCTGCTTTACTGTTGGGTTCAGTTAGGGACACCTTTATCCTGCTTTACTGTTGGGTTCAGTTAGGGACACCTCCTTTATCCTGCTTTACTGTTGGGTTCAGTTAGGGACACCTCCTTTATCCTGCTTTACTGTTGGGTTCAGTTAGGGACTCCTCCTTTATCCTGCTTTACTGTTGGGTTCAGTTAGGGACACCTCCTTTATCCTGCTTTACTGTTGGGCTATATCTGGGACACCTCCTTTATCCTGTTTTACTGTTGGGTTCAGTTTGGGACACCTCCTTTATCCTGCTTTACTGTTGGGTTCAGTTAGGGACACCTGCTTTATTGTTGGGTTCAGTTAGGGACACCTGCTTTATTGTTGGGTTCAGTTAGGGAAACCTCCTTTGTCCTGCTTTACTGTTGGGTTCAGTTAGGGACACCTGCTTTATCCTGCTTTACTGTTGGGTTCAGTTAGGGACACCTCCTTTATCCTGCTTTACTGTTGGGTTCAGTTAGGGACACCTTTATCCTGCTTTACTGTTGGGTTCAGTTAGGGACACCTCCTTTATCCTGCTTTACTGTTGGGTTCTACCTGGGACACCTCCTTTATCCTGCTTTACTGTTGGGTTCAGTTAGGGACACCTCCTTTATCCTGCTTTACTGTTGGGTTCAGTTAGGGACACCTTTATCCTGCTTTACTGTTGGGTTCAGTTAGGGACACCTCCTTTATCCTGCTTTACTGTTGGGTTCAGTTGGGACACCTCCTTTATCCTGCTTTACTGTTGGGTTCAGTTAGGGACACCTCCTTTATCCTGCTTTACTGTTGGGTTCAGTTAGGGACACCTCCTTTATCCTGCTTTACTGTTGGGTTCAGTTAGGGACACCTCCTTTATCCTGCTTTACTGTTGGGTTCAGTTAGGGACACCTTTATCCTGCTTTACTGTTGGGTTCAGTTAGGGACACCTCCTTTATCCTGCTTTACTGCTGGGTTCAGTTAGGGACACCTTTATCCTGCTTTACTGTTGGGTTCAGTTAGGGACACCTCCTTTATCCTGCTTTACTGTTGGGTTCCATCTGGGACACCTCCTTTATCCTCCTTTACTGCTGGCTTCTACCTGGGACACCTCCTTTATCCTGCTTTACTGTTGGGTTCAGTTAGGGACACCTCCTTTATCCTGCTTTACTGTTGGGTTCAGTTAGGGACACCTCCTTTATCCTGCTTTACTGTTGGGTCTACCTGGGACACCTCCTTTATCCTGCTTTACTGTTGGGTTATACCTGGGACACCTCCTTTATCCTGCTTTACTGTTGGGTTCAGTTTGGGACACCTCCTTTATCCTGCTTTACTGTTGGGTTCAGTTAGGGACACCTCCTTTATCCTGCTTTACTGTTGGGTCTACCTGGGACACCTCCTTTATCCTGCTTTACTGTTGGGTTATACCTGGGACACCTCCTTTATCCTGCTTTACTGTTGGGTTCAGTTTGGGACACCTCCTTTATCCTGCTTTACTGTTGGGTTCAGTTAGGGACACCTCCTTTATCCTGCTTTACTGTTGGGTTATATCTGGGACACCTCCTTTATCCTGCTTTACTGTTGGGTTCAGTTTGGGACACCTCCTTTATCCTGCTTTACTGTTGGGTTCAGTTAGGGACACCTCCTTTATCCTGCTTTACTGTTGGGATCAGTTAGGGACACCTGCTTTATCCTGCTTTACTGTTGGGTTCAGTTAGGGACACCTCCTTTATCCTGCTTTACTGTTGGGTCTACCTGGGACACCTCCTTTATCCTGCTTTACTGCTGGGTTCTACCTGGGACACCTCCTTTATCCTGCTTTACTGTTGGGTTCAGTTAGGGACACCTCCTTTATCCTGCTTTACTGTTGGGTTCAGTTAGGGACACCTTTATCCTGCTTTACTGTTGGGTTCAGTTAGGGACACCTTTATCCTGCTTTACTGTTGGGTTCAGTTAGGGACACCTCCTTTATCCTGCTTTACTGTTGGGTTCAGTTAGGGACACCTCCTTTATCCTGCTTTACTGTTGGGATCAGTTAGGGACACCTGCTTTATCCTGCTTTACTGTTGGGTTCAGTTAGGGACACCTCCTTTATCCTGCTTTACTGCTGGGTTCTACCTGGGACACCTCCTTTATCCTGCTTTACTGTTGGGTTCAGTTAGGGACACCTCCTTTATCCTGCTTTACTGTTGGGTTCAGTTAGGGACACCTTTATCCTGCTTTACTGTTGGGTTCAGTTAGGGACACCTTTATCCTGCTTTACTGTTGGGTTCAGTTAGGGACACCTCCTTTATCCTGCTTTACTGTTGGGTTATATCTGGGACACCTCCTTTATCCTGCTTTACTGTTGGGTTCAGTTTGGGACACCTCCTTTATCCTGCTTTACTGTTGGGTTCAGTTAGGGACACCTGCTTTATCCTGCTTTACTGTTGGGTTCAGTTAGGGACACCTCCTTTATCCTGCTTTACTGTTGGGTTCAGTTAGGGACACCTCCTTTATCCTGCTTTACTGTTGGGTCTACCTGGGACACCTCCTTTATCCTGCTTTACTGTTGGGTTATACCTGGGACACCTCCTTTATCCTGCTTTACTGTTGGGTTCAGTTTGGGACACCTCCTTTATCCTGCTTTACTGTTGGGTTCAGTTAGGGACACCTCCTTTATCCTGCTTTACTGTTGGGATCAGTTAGGGACACCTGCTTTATCCTGCTTTACTGTTGGGTTCAGTTAGGGACACCTCCTTTATCCTGCTTTACTGCTGGGTTCTACCTGGGACACCTCCTTTATCCTGCTTTACTGTTTGGTTCAGTTTGGGACACCTCCTTTATCCTGCTTTACTGTTGGGTTCAGTTAGGGACACCTGCTTTATCCTGCTTTACTGTTGGGTTCAGTTAGGGACACCTCCTTTATCCTGCTTTACTGTTGGGATCAGTTAGGGACACCTGCTTTATCCTGCTTTACTGTTGGGTTATATCTGGGACACCTCCTTTATCCTGCTTTACTGTTGGGTTCAGTTTGGGACACCTCCTTTATCCTGCTTTACTGTTGGGTTCAGTTAGGGACACCTGCTTTATCCTGCTTTACTGTTGGGTTCAGTTAGGGACACCTCCTTTATCCTGCTTTACTGTTGGGTTCAGTTAGGGACACCTCCTTTATCCTGCTTTACTGTTGGGTCTACCTGGGACACCTCCTTTATCCTGCTTTACTGTTGGGTTATACCTGGGACACCTCCTTTATCCTGCTTTACTGTTGGGTTCAGTTTGGGACACCTCCTTTATCCTGCTTTACTGTTGGGTTCAGTTAGGGACACCTCCTTTATCCTGCTTTACTGTTGGGATCAGTTAGGGACACCTGCTTTATCCTGCTTTACTGTTGGGTTCAGTTAGGGACACCTCCTTTATCCTGCTTTACTGCTGGGTTCTACCTGGGACACCTCCTTTATCCTGCTTTACTGTTTGGTTCAGTTTGGGACACCTCCTTTATCCTGCTTTACTGTTGGGTTCAGTTAGGGACACCTGCTTTATCCTGCTTTACTGTTGGGTTCAGTTAGGGACACCTCCTTTATCCTGCTTTACTGTTGGGATCAGTTAGGGACACCTGCTTTATCCTGCTTTACTGTTGGGTTCAGTTAGGGACACCTCCTTTATCCTGCTTTACTGCTGGGTTCTACCTGGGACACCTCCTTTATCCTGCTTTACTGTTGGGTTCAGTTAGGGACACCTCCTTTATCCTGCTTTACTGTTGGGTTCAGTTAGGGACACCTTTATCCTGCTTTACTGTTGGGTTCAGTTAGGGACACCTCCTTTATCCTGCTTTACTGTTGGGTCATTCTGGGACACCTCCTTTATCCTGCTTTACTGTTGGGTTATACCTGGGACACCTCCTTTATCCTACTTTACTGTTGGGTTCAGTTTGGGACACCTGCTTTATCCTGCTTTACTGTTGGGTTCAGTTAGGGACACCTCCTTTATCCTGCTTTACTGCTGGGTTCTACCTGGGACACCTCCTTTATCCTGCTTTACTGTTGGGTTCAGTTAGGGACACCTCCTTTATCCTGCTTTACTGTTGGGTTATATCTGGGACACCTCCTTTATCCTGCTTTACTGCTGGGTTCAGTTTGGGACACCTCCTTTATCCTGCTTTACTGTTGGGTTCAGTTAGGGACACCTCCTTTATCCTGCTTTACTGTTGGGTTCAGTTAGGGACACCTCCTTTATCCTGCTTTACTGTTGGGTTCAGTTAGGGACACCTCCTTTATCCTGCTTTACTGTTGGGTTATATCTGGGACACCTCCTTTATCCTGCTTTACTGTTGGGTTCAATTTGTAAGTCGCTCTGGATAAGAGCGTCTGCTAAATGACTTAAATGTAATGTAAATGGGACACCTCCTTTATCCTGCTTTACTGTTAGGTTCAGTTAGGGACACCTCCTTTATCCTGCTTTACTGTTGGGTTATATCTGGGACACCTCCTTTATCCTGCTTTACTGTTGGGTTCTACCTGGGACACCTCCGTTATCCTGCTTTACTGTTGGGTTCAGTTAGGGACACCTCCTTTATCCTGCTTTACTGTTGGGTTCAGTTAGGGACACCTCCTTTATCCTGCTTTACTGTTGGGTTCAGTTAGGGACACCTCCTTTATCCTGCTTTACTGTTGGGTTCAGTTAGGGACACCTCCTTTATCCTGCTTCACTGTTGGGTTCAGTTAGGGACACCTCCTTTATCCTGCTTTACTGCTGGGGTTTGGGACACCTCCTTTATCCTGCTTTACTGCTGGGTTCAGTTGGGACACCTCCTTATCCTGCTTTAATGTTGGGTTCAGTTAGGGACACCTCCTTTATCCTGCTTTACTGTTCTGGGTTCAGTTAGGGACACCTCCTTATCCTGCTTTAATGTTGGGTTCAGTTAGGGACACCTCCTTTATCCTGCTTTACTGCTGGGTTCAGTTAGGGACACCTCCTTATCCTGCTTTAATGTTGGGTTCAGTTAGGGACACCTCCTTTATCCTGCTTTACTGCTGGGTTCAGTTTGGGACACCTCCTTTATCCTACTTTACTGTTGGGTTCAGTTTGGGACACCTGCTTTATCCTGCTTTACTGTTGGGTTCAGTTAGGGACACCTCCTTTATCCTGCTTTACTGCTGGGTTCTACCTGGGACACCTCCTTTATCCTGCTTTACTGTTGGGTTCAGTTAGGGACACCTCCTTTATCCTTCTTTACTATTGGGTTCAGTTAGGGACACCTCCTTTATCCTGCTTTACTGTTGGGTTCAGTTAGGGACACCTCCTTTATCCTGCTTTACTGTTGGGTTCAGTTAGGGACACCTCCTTTATCCTGCTTTACTGTTGGGTTATATCTGGGACACCTCCTTTATCCTGCTTTACTGCTGGGTTCAGTTAGGGACACCTCCTTTATCCTGCTTTACTGTTGGGTTCAGTTAGGGACACCTCCTTTATCCTGCTTTACTGTTGGGTTCAGTTAGGGACACCTTTATCCTGCTTTACTGTTGGGTTCAGTTAGGGACACCTTTATCCTGCTTTACTGTTGGGTTATATCTGGGACACCTCCTTTATCCTGCTTTACTGTTGGGTTCAGTTTGGGACACCTCCTTTATCCTGCTTTACTGTTAGGTTCAGTTAGGGACACCTCCTTTATCCTGCTTTACTGTTGGGTTATATCTGGGACACCTCCTTTATCCTGCTTTACTGTTGGGTTCTACCTGGGACACCTCCGTTATCCTGCTTTACTGTTGGGTTCAGTTTGGGACATCTCCTTTATCCTGCTTTACTGTTGGGTTCAGTTAGGGACACCTCCTTTATCCTGCTTTACTGTTGGGTTCAGTTAGGGACACCTCCTTTATCCCGCTTCACTGTTGGGTTCAGTTAGGGACACCTCCTTTATCCTGCTTTACTGCTGGGTTCAGTTTGGGACACCTCCTTTATCCTGCTTTACTGCTGGGTTCAGTTAGGGACACCTCCTTATCCTGCTTTAATGTTGGGTTCAGTTAGGGACACCTCCTTTATCCTGCTTTACTGCTGGGTTCAGTTAGGGACACCTCCTTATCCTGCTTTAATGTTGGGTTCAGTTAGGGACACCTCCTTTATCCTGCTTTACTGCTGGGTTCAGTTAGGGACACCTCCTTATCCTGCTTTAATGTTGGGTTCAGTTAGGGACACCTCCTTTATCCTGCTTTACTGCTGGGTTCAGTTTGGGACACCTCCTTTATCCTGCTTTACTGCTGGGTTCAGTTAGGGACACCTCCTTATCCTGCTTTAATGTTGGGTTCAGTTAGGGACACCTCCTTTATCCTGCTTTACTGCTGGGTTCAGTTAGGGACACCTCCTTATCCTGCTTTAATGTTGGGTTCAGTTAGGGACACCTCCTTTATCCTGCTTTACTGTTGGGTTCAGTTAGGGACACCTCCTTATCCTGCTTTAATGTTGGGTTCAGTTAGGGACACCTCCTTTATCCTGCTTTACTGCTGGGTTCAGTTAGGGACACCTCCTTATCCTGCTTTAATGTTGGGTTCAGTTAGGGACACCTCCTTTATCCTGCTTTACTGCTGGGTTCAGTTAGGGACACCTCCTTATCCTGCTTTAATGTTAGGTTCAGTTAGGGACACCTCCTTTATCCTGCTTTACTGCTGGTTTCAGTTTGGGACACCTCCTTTATCCTGCTTTACTGCTGGGTTCAGTTTGGGACACCTCCTTTATCCTGCTTTACTGTTGTGTTCAGTTAGGGACACCTCCTTTATCCTTCTGTACGGTTGGGTTCAGTTTGGGACACCTCCTTTATCCTGCTTTACTGTTGTGTTCAGTTAGGGACACCTCCTTTATCCTGCTTTACTGTTAGGTTCAGTTAGGGACACCTCCTTTATCCTGCTTTACTGTTGGGTTCAGTTAGGGACACCTCCTTCATCCTGCTTTACTGCTGGGTTCAGTTAGGGACACCTCCTTTATCCTGCCTTACTGTTGGGTTCAGTTAGGGACACCTTTATTCTGCTTTACTGTTGGGTTCAGTTAGGGACACCTCCTTCATCCTGCTTTACTGCTGGGTTCAGTTAGGGACACCTCCTTTATCCTGCTTTACTGTTGGGTTCAGTTAGGGACACCTCCTTCATCCTGCTTTACTGCTGGGTTCAGTTAGGGACACCTCCTTTATCCTGCTTTACTGTTGGGTTCAGTTAGGGACACCTTTATCCTGCTTTACTGTTGGGTTATATCTGGGACACCTCCTTTATCCTGCTTTACTGTTGGGTTCAGTTTGGGACACCTCCTTTATCCTGCTTTACTGTTAGGTTCAGTTAGGGACACCTCCTTTATCCTGCTTTACTGTTGGGTTATATCTGGGACACCTCCTTTATCCTGCTTTACTGTTGGGTTCTACCTGGGACACCTCCGTTATCCTGCTTTACTGTTGGGTTCAGTTAGGGACACCTCCTTTATCCTGCTTTACTGTTGGGTTCAGTTAGGGACACCTTTATCCTGCTTTACTGTTGGGTTCAGTTTGGGACACCTCCTTTATCCTGCTTTACTGTTGGGTTCAGTTAGGGACACCTCCTTTATCCTGCTTTACTGTTGGGTTCAGTTAGGGACACCTCCTTTATCCTGCTTTACTGTTGGGTTCAGTTAGGGACACCTCCTTTATCCTGCTTCACTGTTGGGTTCAGTTAGGGACACCTCCTTTATCCTGCTTTACTGCTGGGTTCAGTTTGGGACACCTCCTTTATCCTGCTTTACTGCTGGGTTCAGTTAGGGGCACCTCCTTATCCTGCTTTAATGTTGGGTTCAGTTAGGGACACCTCCTTTATCCTGCTTTACTGCTGGGTTCAGTTAGGGACACCTCCTTATCCTGCTTTAATGTTGGGTTCAGTTAGGGACACCTCCTTTATCCTGCTTTACTGCTGGGTTCAGTTAGGGACACCTCCTTATCCTGCTTTAATGTTGGGTTCAGTTAGGGACACCTCCTTTATCCTGCTTTACTGCTGGGTTCAGTTTGGGACACCTCCTTTATCCTGCTTTACTGTTGTGTTCAGTTAGGGACACCTCCTTTATCCTGCTTTACTGCTGGGTTCAGTTTGGGACACCTCCTTTATCCTGCTTTACTGCTGGGTTCTACCTGGGACACCTCCTTTATCCTGCTTTACTGTTGGGTTCAGTTAGGGACACCTCCTTTATCCTGCTTTACTGTTGGGTTCAGTTAGGGACACCTCCTTTATCCTGCTTTACTGTTGGGTTCAGTTAGGGACACCTCCTTTATCCTGCTTTACTGTTGGGTTCAGTTAGGGACACCTCCTTTATCCTGCTTTACTGTTGGGTTATATCTGGGACACCTCCTTTATCCTGCTTTACTGCTGGGTTCAGTTAGGGACACCTCCTTTATCCTGCTTTACTGTTGGGTTCAGTTAGGGACACCTCCTTTATCCTGCTTTACTGTTGGGTTCAGTTAGGGACACCTTTATCCTGCTTTACTGTTGGGTTCAGTTAGGGACACCTTTATCCTGCTTTACTGTTGGGTTATATCTGGGACACCTCCT
The DNA here is from genome assembly GCF_021184085.1 of Oncorhynchus gorbuscha. NCBI lineage: Eukaryota > Metazoa > Chordata > Actinopteri > Salmoniformes > Salmonidae > Oncorhynchus > Oncorhynchus gorbuscha. Next base: position 76,270 of record NW_025746151.1, read on the forward strand.
TTATCCTGCTTTACTGTTGGGTTCAGTTTGGGACACCTCCTTTATCCTGCTTTACTGTTAGGTTCAGTTAGGGACACCTCCTTTATCCTGCTTTACTGTTGGGTTATATCTGGGACACCTCCTTTATCCTGCTTTACTGTTGGGTTCTACCTGGGACACCTCCGTTATCCTGCTTTACTGTTGGGTTCAGTTTGGGACATCTCCTTTATCCTGCTTTACTGTTGGGTTCAGTTAGGGACACCTCCTTTATCCTGCTTTACTGTTGGGTTCAGTTAGGGACACCTCCTTTATCCCGCTTCACTGTTGGGTTCAGTTAGGGACACCTCCTTTATCCTGCTTTACTGCTGGGTTCAGTTTGGGACACCTCCTTTATCCTGCTTTACTGCTGGGTTCAGTTAGGGACACCTCCTTATCCTGCTTTAATGTTGGGTTCAGTTAGGGACACCTCCTTTATCCTGCTTTACTGCTGGGTTCAGTTAGGGACACCTCCTTATCCTGCTTTAATGTTGGGTTCAGTTAGGGACACCTCCTTTATCCTGCTTTACTGCTGGGTTCAGTTAGGGACACCTCCTTATCCTGCTTTAATGTTGGGTTCAGTTAGGGACACCTCCTTTATCCTGCTTTACTGCTGGGTTCAGTTTGGGACACCTCCTTTATCCTGCTTTACTGCTGGGTTCAGTTAGGGACACCTCCTTATCCTGCTTTAATGTTGGGTTCAGTTAGGGACACCTCCTTTATCCTGCTTTACTGCTGGGTTCAGTTAGGGACACCTCCTTATCCTGCTTTAATGTTGGGTTCAGTTAGGGACACCTCCTTTATCCTGCTTTACTGCTGGGTTCAGTTAGGGACACCTCCTTATCCTGCTTTAATGTTGGGTTCAGTTAGGGACACCTCCTTTATCCTGCTTTACTGCTGGGTTCAGTTAGGGACACCTCCTTATCCTGCTTTAATGTTGGGTTCAGTTAGGGACACCTCCTTTATCCTGCTTTACTGCTGGGTTCAGTTAGGGACACCTCCTTATCCTGCTTTAATGTTAGGTTCAGTTAGGGACACCTCCTTTATCCTGCTTTACTGCTGGTTTCAGTTTGGGACACCTCCTTTATCCTGCTTTACTGCTGGGTTCAGTTTGGGACACCTCCTTTATCCTGCTTTACTGTTGTGTTCAGTTAGGGACACCTCCTTTATCCTTCTGTACGGTTGGGTTCAGTTTGGGACACCTCCTTTATCCTGCTTTACTGTTGTGTTCAGTTAGGGACACCTCCTTTATCCTGCTTTACTGTTAGGTTCAGTTAGGGACACCTCCTTTATCCTGCTTTACTGTTGGGTTCAGTTAGGGACACCTCCTTCATCCTGCTTTACTGCTGGGTTCAGTTAGGGACACCTCCTTTATCCTGCCTTACTGTTGGGTTCAGTTAGGGACACCTTTATTCTGCTTTACTGTTGGGTTCAGTTAGGGACACCTCCTTCATCCTGCTTTACTGCTGGGTTCAGTTAGGGACACCTCCTTTATCCTGCTTTACTGTTGGGTTCAGTTAGGGACACCTCCTTCATCCTGCTTTACTGCTGGGTTCAGTTAGGGACACCTCCTTTATCCTGCTTTACTGTTGGGTTCAGTTAGGGACACCTTTATCCTGCTTTACTGTTGGGTTATATCTGGGACACCTCCTTTATCCTGCTTTACTGTTGGGTTCAGTTTGGGACACCTCCTTTATCCTGCTTTACTGTTAGGTTCAGTTAGGGACACCTCCTTTATCCTGCTTTACTGTTGGGTTATATCTGGGACACCTCCTTTATCCTGCTTTACTGTTGGGTTCTACCTGGGACACCTCCGTTATCCTGCTTTACTGTTGGGTTCAGTTAGGGACACCTCCTTTATCCTGCTTTACTGTTGGGTTCAGTTAGGGACACCTTTATCCTGCTTTACTGTTGGGTTCAGTTTGGGACACCTCCTTTATCCTGCTTTACTGTTGGGTTCAGTTAGGGACACCTCCTTTATCCTGCTTTACTGTTGGGTTCAGTTAGGGACACCTCCTTTATCCTGCTTTACTGTTGGGTTCAGTTAGGGACACCTCCTTTATCCTGCTTCACTGTTGGGTTCAGTTAGGGACACCTCCTTTATCCTGCTTTACTGCTGGGTTCAGTTTGGGACACCTCCTTTATCCTGCTTTACTGCTGGGTTCAGTTAGGGCACCTCCTTATCCTGCTTTAATGTTGGGTTCAGTTAGGGACACCTCCTTTATCCTGCTTTACTGCTGGGTTCAGTTAGGGACACCTCCTTATCCTGCTTTAATGTTGGGTTCAGTTAGGGACACCTCCTTTATCCTGCTTTACTGCTGGGTTCAGTTAGGGACACCTCCTTATCCTGCTTTAATGTTGGGTTCAGTTAGGGACACCTCCTTTATCCTGCTTTACTGCTGGGTTCAGTTTGGGACACCTCCTTTATCCTGCTTTACTGTTGTGTTCAGTTAGGGACACCTCCTTTATCCTGCTTTACTGCTGGGTTCAGTTTGGGACACCTCCTTTATCCTGCTTTACTGCTGGGTTCTACCTGGGACACCTCCTTTATCCTGCTTTACTGTTGGGTTCAGTTAGGGACACCTCCTTTATCCTGCTTTACTGTTGGGTTCAGTTAGGGACACCTTTATCCTGCTTTACTGTTGGGTTCAGTTAGGGACACCTCCTTTATCCTGCTTTACTGTTGGGTCATTCTGGGACACCTTTATCCTGCTTTACTGTTGGGTTATACCTGGGACACCTCCTTTATCCTACTTTACTGTTGGGTTCAGTTTGGGACACCTGCTTTATCCTGCTTTACTGTTGGGTTCAGTTAGGGACACCTCCTTTATCCTGCTTTACTGCTGGGTTCTACCTGGGACACCTCCTTTATCCTGCTTTACTGTTGGGTTCAGTTAGGGACACCTCCTTTATCCTGCTTTACTGTTGGGTTCAGTTAGGGACACCTCCTTTATCCTGCTTTACTGTTGGGTTCAGTTAGGGACACCTCCTTTATCCTGCTTTACTGTTGGGTTCAGTTAGGGACACCTCCTTTATCCTGCTTTACTGTTGGGTTATATCTGGGACACCTCCTTTATCCTGCTTTACTGCTGGGTTCAGTTAGGGACACCTCCTTTATCCTGCTTTACTGTTGGGTTCAGTTAGGGACACCTCCTTTATCCTGCTTTACTGTTGGGTTCAGTTAGGGACACCTTTATCCTGCTTTACTGTTGGGTTCAGTTAGGGACACCTTTATCCTGCTTTACTGTTGGGTTATATCTGGGACACCTCCTTTATCCTGCTTTACTGTTGGGTTCAGTTTGGGACACCTCCTTTATCCTGCTTTACTGTTAGGTTCAGTTAGGGACACCTCCTTTATCCTGCTTTACTGTTGGGTTATATCTGGGACACCTTTATCCTGCTTTACTGTTGGGTTCTACCTGGGACACCTCCGTTATCCTGCTTTACTGTTGGGTTCAGTTTGGGACATCTCCTTTATCCTGCTTTACTGTTGGGTTCAGTTAGGGACACCTCCTTTATCCTGCTTTACTGTTGGGTTCAGTTAGGGACACCTCCTTTATCCCGCTTCACTGTTGGGTTCAGTTAGGGACACCTCCTTTATCCTGCTTTACTGCTGGGTTCAGTTTGGGACACCTCCTTTATTGCTGGGTTCAGTTAGGGACACCTCCTTATCCTGCTTTAATGTTGGGTTCAGTTAGGGACACCTCCTTTATCCTGCTTTACTGCTGGGTTCAGTTAGGGACACCTCCTTATCCTGCTTTAATGTTGGGTTCAGTTAGGGACACCTCCTTTATCCTGCTTTACTGCTGGGTTCAGTTAGGGACACCTCCTTATCCTGCTTTAATGTTGGGTTCAGTTAGGGACACCTCCTTTATCCTGCTTTACTGCTGGGTTCAGTTTGGGACACCTCCTTTATCCTGCTTTACTGCTGGGTTCAGTTAGGGACACCTCCTTATCCTGCTTTAATGTTGGGTTCAGTTAGGGACACCTCCTTTATCCTGCTTTACTGCTGGGTTCAGTTAGGGACACCTCCTTATCCTGCTTTAATGTTGGGTTCAGTTAGGGACACCTCCTTTATCCTGCTTTACTGCTGGGTTCAGTTAGGGACACCTCCTTATCCTGCTTTAATGTTGGGTTCAGTTAGGGACACCTCCTTTATCCTGCTTTACTGCTGGGTTCAGTTAGGGACACCTCCTTATCCTGCTTTAATGTTGGGTTCAGTTAGGGACACCTCCTTTATCCTGCTTTACTGCTGGGTTCAGTTAGGGACACCTCCTTATCCTGCTTTAATGTTAGGTTCAGTTAGGGACACCTCCTTTATCCTGCTTTACTGCTGGTTTCAGTTTGGGACACCTCCTTTATCCTGCTTTACTGCTGGGTTCAGTTTGGGACACCTCCTTTATCCTGCTTTACTGTTGTGTTCAGTTAGGGACACCTCCTTTATCCTTCTGTACGGTTGGGTTCAGTTTGGGACACCTCCTTTATCCTGCTTTACTGTTGTGTTCAGTTAGGGACACCTCCTTTATCCTGCTTTACTGTTAGGTTCAGTTAGGGACACCTCCTTTATCCTGCTTTACTGTTGGGTTCAGTTAGGGACACCTCCTTCATCCTGCTTTACTGCTGGGTTCAGTTAGGTACACCTCCTTTATCCTGCTTTACTGTTGGGTTCAGTTAGGGACACCTTTATCCTGCTTTACTGTTGGGTTCAGTTAGGGACACCTCCTTCATCCTGCTTTACTGCTGGGTTCAGTTAGGGACACCTCCTTTATCCTGCTTTACTGTTGGGTTCAGTTAGGGACACCTCCTTTATCCTGCTTCACTGTTGGGTTCAGTTAGGGACACCTCCTTTATCCTGCTTTACTGTTGGGTTCAGTTAGGGACACCTCCTTTATCCTGCTTTACTGTTGGGTTCAGTTAGGGACACCTCCTTTATCCTGCTTTACTGTTGGGTTCAGTTAGGGACACCTCCTTCAACCTGCTTTACTGTTGTGTTCAGTTAGGGACACCTCCTTTATCCTGCTTTACTGTTGGGTTCAGTTAGGGACACCTCCTTTATCCTGCTTTACTGTTGGGACACCTCCTTTATCCTGCTTTACTGTTGGGTTCTACCTGGGACACCTCCTTTATCCTGCTTTACTGTTGGGTTATATCTGGGACACCTCCTTTATCCTGCTTTACTGTTGGGTTCTACCTGGGACACCTGCTTCATCCTGCTTTACTGCTGGGTTCAGTTAGGGACACCTCCTTTATCCTGCTTTACTGTTGGGTTCAGTTAGGGACACCTTTATCCTGCTTTACTGTTGGGTTCAGTTAGGGACACCTCCTTCATCCTGCTTTACTGCTGGGTTCAGTTAGGGACACCTCCTTTATCCTGCTTTACTGTTGGGTTCAGTTAGGGACACCTCCTTTATCCTGCTTTACTGTTGGGTTCAGTTAGGGACACCTCCTTTATCCTGCTTTACTGTTGGGTTCAGTTAGGGACACCTCCTTTATCCTGCTTTACTGTTGGGTTCAGTTAGGGACACCTCCTTTATCCTGCTTTACTGTTGGGTTCTACCTGGGACACCTCCTTTATCCTGCTTTACTGTTGGGTTCAGTTAGGGACACCTCCTTTATCCTGCTTTACTGTTGGGTTCAGTTAGGGACACCTCCTTTATCCTGCTTCACTGTTGGGTTCAGTTAGGGACACCTCCTTTATCCTGCTTTACTGCTGGGTTCAGTTTGGGACACCTCCTTTATCCTGCTTTACTGCTGTGTTCAGTTAGGGACACCTCCTTATCCTGCTTTAATGTTGGGTTCAGTTAGGGACACCTCCTTTATCCTGCTTTACTGCTGGGTTCAGTTAGGGACACCTCCTTATCCTGCTTTAATGTTGGGTTCAGTTAGGGACACCTCCTTTATCCTGCTTTACTGCTGGGTTCAGTTAGGGACACCTCCTTATCCTGCTTTAATGTTGGGTTCAGTTAGGGACACCTCCTTTATCCTGCTTTACTGTTGGGTCATTCTGGGACACCTCCTTTATCCTGCTTTACTGTTGGGTCATTCTGGGACACCTCCTTTATCCTGCTTTACTGTTGGGTTCAGTTAGGGACACCTCCTTTATCCTGCTTTACTGCTGGGTTCAGTTAGGGACACCTCCTTATCCTGCTTTAATGTTGGGTTCAGTTAGGGACACCTCCTTTATCCTGCTTTACTGCTGGGTTCAGTTAGGGACACCTCCTTATCCTGCTTTACTGTTGTGTTCAGTTAGGGACACCTCCTTTATCCTGCTTTCCTGCTGTGTTCAGTTAGGGACACCTCCTTTATCCTTCTGTACTGTTCGTGTGTATTTGTATAATGAAAAGGTGCTTCCTGACTACAATGCATTACTGTGATATAAATCACTTGTCTCACCTAGCGTATCTTAAGGTTAAAGCACTAACTAAGTCACTCTGGATAAAAAGCCTCTGTAAAATGACTCAAATGTACCAAAAACCAATCCGGGGACACGGGAGGGGGGGGGGTTGTGTTATTTTTTTTTATCCAAACGGCAGTGTATTCTCAGAATAATTACAAATGTCAGAAGATATGACACAGTAACACCCAGTGATACAACTTGTACAACAATTACATGAACTGCAGTGGTTGAACAGCATGACTGTAAACAAAAATAATCATTAAAAAAAAGGGGGCTCTGTCCCAAATGGCACCGTTTTCATTCCCTATATAGTGCACTACTCTTGACCAGGGACATTTTGACCAACACCTTTTGAACAGATCCTTTATGGGCCCTGTTCACAAAGTAGGCCACTATATAGGGAGTATGTTGTCAATTTGGGATGTAGTCCCCCCCAAAAAATATATATATATAATTTGTCCGGTCACCTTGCGATAACAAATGTGTTGTTGTCCCCTGTAAATGTGTGTCATGTGTTGGCACTGAAAGGTCATTTCAATTACAGACAAGGAACCTGCAACAACCTATAACATGCTTGAGTAATAATTACATATTTCTTTTGTTTCATATATTAAAATGCACTTTGTGCAGACATTCAGAACATGTAAAAAATAATAATAATAATAATTAAAAGTTATTTTTTGATGAGCTGTATTTAGGTTCCGTGTCAGACTAACGTGGGACCGTCCAGTCAGACGTCAAAAAGAAGGATGACTGACTAAGGATGACTGACTAAGGATGACTGACTAAGGATGACTGACTAAGGATGACTGACTAAGGATGACTGACTAAGGATGACTAAGGATGACTGACTAAGGATGACTAAGGATGACTGACTAAGGATGACTAAGGATGACTGACTAAGGATGACTGACTAAGGATGACTGACTAAGGATGACTGACTAAGGATGACTGACTAAGGATGACTAAGGATGACTGACTAAGGATGACTGACTAAGGATGACTGACTAAGGATGACTAAGGATGACTGACTAAGGATGACTAAGGATGACTGACTAAGGATGACTAAGGATGACTGACTAAGGATGACTGACTAAGGATGACTGACTAAGGATGACTGACTAAGGATGACTGACTAAGGATGACTAAGGATGACTGACTAAGGATGACTGGTTGGCACATACTGTGGGTAAAGGCCTGGAGTTCCTCCATCCTGGTCACATGACCAGGAACAACAAGGGGCCCTAGTTAGAAGATGGGACTGAATCCCGTCCTATAGACTCCGGGGGATTTGGACGGTGCACCATTTTTTTTTTTAAATGTCATTTCTGACCGAGACGACATGTGCAGCATTTTACTGTGAACATTGACTTAAAAAAATATATAATTAAACGTGCATTGTGGAGAAAGCGCAATCGGATTGAATTGTGGGCCATAGAGAGGCTTTAAGTTGGGCTCAGAGGTTTTCCCGGGCCAGGTCACATGGTCAGGAACAACTCCTGGCCATCCACATACTGTAGAACAAGGTTTCTGACAGTTATTTCAGTTGAAAAAAATGTTTATTTTTATTTTTAAATCAAAAACCCTTTCCAGTTTGATTTGATGTAATTTGCATTATGCTCAAAGACACTTCCTATAGTTTTTGCATGCGTCCCAAATGAACTACATACAGTAGGGAATAGGGTGCCATTTGGGAAGCAGGCAGTTTCCACACTTTAGTGCCGCAAAATGAAATATCTTACTGCTGTACAGGGATGGATGCCAAGCCTTTACCCCCAATCCAAGTCTGTGTGTGTGTGTGTGTGTGTGTGTGTGTGTGTGTGTGTGTGTGTGTGTGTGTGTGTGTGTGTGTGTGTGTGTGTGTGTGTGTGTGTGTGTGTGTGTGTGTGTGTGTGTGTGCGTGTGTGCGTGTCTGCGTGTGTCTGCATGTGTGCGTGTCTGCGCGTGCGTGCGTGTGTGTGTGTGTGTGTGTCTGCACCTAATGAGATATCAAAAGAGCTTACAAGTTTTGAAGTACATAATTTACATGGTTTTTGAGGCAAAGAGTGTTTCTACACTGACTGACAGGTGAGGTGAGCTCAGTGGTGCATCTGGAAGCAGAGAAATATAACATGTAGAAAAAAGACAACAACAAGAAGCCAACAGCCAGAGCTAGCTATGTACTGCACTGTAGAACGTTCCTAATTCTAGAATAGAATGTCTTGGAATAGCCAGATCTCTGAACACTCACAGTTCTCTTTCCCCCCCATGTCAGATACCAGGCGTATTGGAGCCGAGCCACGACAAAGTGTATATGTTTTCTAACAGAGGAGTTCTAGTGGCTTCAGAAGAAGTGTGTGTGGTGTATTCTAATTCTAAACGCATTTGATTGATGATATTCAATGATTAACTGCAGTCATTTGTGTAAAAAAAAAAATGTAGAATGGAATTCCTTGAACCCTTTGAAGGAATGTCAACAGTACATCCTGTTTGAACATTCTAATTGATTCAAATCAATGACGTCATAAAGGGATTCCGGAACAGAGGACAAAGGTAACCACTGTCATAAGATTCTTAGATTCACCCCTCCAATGGTTAAGCAGAATGAAAGGTCATTCTGGGAGGCTGGGTGTCTCTATAAAGGACATGAATACAGTATATATACAGCAAACAGACAAAAAGATCCATCTCAACATTTTCACAGCATTAAAATAAAGTGAAAGGGGGTTACATTGGTTGGACGGTTGGTAAATAATATGGTCGCCTGAATGACAAAGAAAAACACAAACAAAACAAACAAAATGGCCGAAAACGCCTCAAGTCATTCTTACGGAAGAGACTCCGTGGTGTAGGGAGACGTGATCAAGTCTCTCTCCTGGCACTACTTTTGACATGAGGCCTGGTCTATAGTAGTGCACTAAATAGGGAATAGGGCTCTGGTCACTAGTAGTGCACTAAATAGGGAATAGGGCTCTGGTCACTAGTATTTCACTAAATAGGGAATAGGGCTCTGGTCACTAGTAGTTCACTAAATAGGGAATAGGGCTCTGGTCACTAGTAGTGCTCTAAATAGGGAATAGGGCTCTGGTCACTAGTAGTTCACTAAATAGGGAATAGGGCTCTGGTCACTAGTAGTTCACTATATAGGGCTCTGGTCACTAGTAGTTCACTATATAGGGAATAGGGCTCTGGTCACTAGCAGTTCACTATATAGGGCTCTGGTCTATAGTAGTATCACTATATAGGGAATAGGGCTCTGGTCACTAGTAGTTCACTATATAGGGAATAGGGCTCTGGTCACTAGTAGTTCACTATATAGGGAATAGGGCTCTGGTCACTAGTAGTTCACTATATAGGGAATAGGGCTCTGGTCACTAGTAGTTCACTATATAGGGAATAGGGCCCTGGTCACTAGTAGTGCACTATATAGGGAATAGGGCTCTGGTCACTAGTAGATCACTATATAGGGAATAGGGCCCTGGTCACTAGTAGTTCACTATATAGGGAATAGGGCTCTGGTCACTAGTAGATCACTATATAGGGAATAGGGCTCTGGTCACTAGAAGATCACTATATAGGGAATAGGGTCCCAATTGGAACGAAGGTTGTGTAAAAAATAAAAATAAAATTTTAAAAATGGAACGTCTAGTTGTCATAGCAACTGTGATGAAGCTTGTTTCCCCCCTTTTCCCAATCCTGACCAATCAACAAAGGGGACCTTAGATCCGTTTCTATGGGCAATGTTATGCTATTCTGAAGGGGATAGACTGGGGAACACGGTGCATGTCAAAGATGCCTTGCGTCCCAAATGGCCCCCTATTCCCTATTTATAGTGCACGACTTTTGACCGGGGCCCATAGGACTCTCATCAAAAGTAGTGCACTATATAGGTAGTAGGGTGCCATTTTGGGTCACACACCCCTGGGTGGAGGTAAAGATATCATTATGATTAAACTGTAAGTCATTTTGCCACCCATCTCAGTGCCAAGAATTGGTCTAATTTAACCTGTTTGACATGGTTTTTGTTTTGTTTGTTGATTATATGAAAGCACTTTTGTCTTCAAAATGAAGCCAGTCAGTTACAAAACGTCCCGATTCTGTAACGTTTCATAACTTTTCTATTCGGTTTGTAAATCATCCTCATCACCACCATAGCTGAAGGCATGGACACAAGGTATACTGTTAAACTGTTAAATCAAGGCATCTCTCTTCCCACCCCTCTGCCAGAACAATGGACTATTCCATGTCAACTGCTTATCTGTGCTTTTCTGGAAGTGGGTGACTACATTTTCTGTAGTTTTTAGGGAAGTTATTTTGACTATGAGACATGTAGACAGAATTCAAATCTTGTTCTGCTTTCCAATCCTCTCATATCTTCACGTGGACCCAGTAAGAAGGTCAGGGATCATTAACTAGATTCAGACAGAATGTGATTGCAAATTGACCACAAGAAGCCCAAACATATATATTTGACTAAAACATAATTATTTAAAACCTTGCCTACATTTTGCATACGATCCCATACCTGTATCTATCTATTATGTGAATATCTATTATGTGAATATCTATTATGTGAATATCTATTATGGGAATATCTATTATGGGAATATCTATTATGTGAATATCTATTATGGGAATATCTATTATGGGAATATCTATTATGTGAATATCTATTATGGGAATATCTATTATGTGAATATCTATTATAGGAATATCTATTATAGGAATATCTATTATGGGAATATCTATTATGTGAATATCTATTATGTGAATATCTATTATGGGAATATCTATTATAGGAATATCTATTATAGGAATATCTATTATAGGAATATCTTGGAACACCTCTCCAAAATGTTAATAGTTTGGAGCTGTTTTGCTGGTGTTTTTACAGTCGTACGTCCAACAATAAAAAAAAAATATATATATATAAATATATATAAATTGGGGGGCCAAATAAAATCACCTGCGGGCCAAATTCAGCCCGTGTGCCACCAGTTAGAGAACCATGGCATAGAGTCTAACTCTGGGCTGGGGGCTTCTTAGGGTGTAAGAACTAGGGGGATGTTTTAGTCTAGGGTTTAGGGCGTAGAGTGTATGGTGCAAGGGGTAGATTTGGAACAGGGAACATGTGACATGGTAATACTGGACGTTGGCCAAAAGAACAGAAAAGACAGACATAGGATACATCCTAAATGGGACCCTATTCTCTACATAGTAAACTACTTTAGACCAGAGCCCTATTCCCTATATATGGTGCCCTACTTTAGACCAGAACCCTATGGCACCCTATTCCCTATATAGTGCACTACTTTAGACCAGAGCCCTATTCCCTATATAGTGCACTACTAGTGACCAGAGCCCTATAGAATCCTATTCCCTATATAGTGCACTACTTTAGACCAGAGTCCTATAGAACCCTATTCCCTATATAGTGCACTACTTTAGACCAGAGCCCTATTCCCTATATAGTGCACTACTTTAGACCAGAGCCCTATTCCCTATATAGTGCACTACTTTAGACCAGAGCCCTATGGCACCCTATTCCCTATATAGTGCACTACTTTAGACCAGAGCCCTATTCCCTATATAGTGCACTACATTATGCAGGGAATAGGGCGCCATTTGGAAAGGCACACATACTATACAAACAAACAAAAGGCTCCATCGAGAAAACTAATTTTAAAAAAGACTACTGATACAATGGTTCAGTCCCAAATAGTACCCTTTTCCCGACACAGTGCACTACTTCTGACCAGGACCCATAGGCCACAGGTAAAAGTAGTGGACTATATAGGGGAATAGGAAACCATTTGGGGCATATCCTGTGCTTCTTTAAAAAATACACTGACCGACCCCTACTGCGGTATCACCATGGTTACACTGACCGACCCCAAACTCAGACTAGGTTCTACTGCGGTATCACCATGGTTACACTGACATATCCTGTGCTTCTTTAAAAAAAATATTTAAAAAAAGAAAAAAAAGAACAAGATCCTTAATACACATTTTCCTCGTTCCAAAAAACAAATAAACAACAATAAAAACCAACAACAACAACAACAACAACGTAGAAAAGAATGATGTATGCATTCAAGTGGTACGTAATATGGCTTTTATACAATACACCTTTTAGTGAAAATATACATCTAGGACACAATTCAAGTACAAATGTACAAAATCTTTAAACTCATATGTTTTTCTTTTAATTATTATAATTACACTTTTTAATACATATCATAAATACAGGTTTACCATTTATCGAGTTCCTAACATTTTACGCTCTGGATGAGGAGGAGGAGGAGGAGGAGGGGAGGAGGAGGAGGAGGAGGAGGAGGAGGAGGAGGAGGGAGAGGAGGAGGATGAGGAGGAGGAGGAGGGAGAGGAGGAGGAGGAGGAGGAGAGGAGGAGGAGGAGGAGGAGGGAGAGGAGGAGGAGGAGGAGGAGGGGAGAGAGGAGGAGGGAGAGGAGGAGGAGGAGGAGGGAGGGAGAGGAGGGGAGGAGGGGAGAGGAGGGAGGAGGAGGAGGAGGAGGGAGGAGAGGAGGAGGAGGAGGAGGAGGAGGAGGAGGGAGGAGGAGGAGGAGGAGGAGGAGGAGAGGAGGAGGAGGAGGGAGGAGGAGGAGGAGGAGGAGGAGGAGGGAGGAGGAGGAGGAGGAGGAGGAGGAGGAGGAGGGAGGAGGGAGGAGGGAGGAGGAGGAGGGAGGAGGAGGGAGGAGGGGAGGAGGAGGAGGAGGAGGAGGAGGAGGAGGAGGAGGAGGAGGAGGAGGAGGAGGGGAGGAGGAGGAGGGAGAGGAGGGAGGAGGAGGAGGAGGAGGAGGAGGAGGAGGAGGAGGAGGAGGAGGGAGGAGGAGGAGGGAGAGGGAGGAGGGAGGAGGAGGAGGAGGAGGAGAGGAGGAGGGAGAGGAGGAGGAGGGAGGAGGAGGAGGAGGAGGAGGGAGGAGGAGGGAGGAGGAGGGAGGAGGGAGGAGGAGGAGAGGAGGAGGAGGAGGAGGAGGAGGAGGGAGGAGGAGGGAGGAGGAGGGAGGAGGAGGAGGAGGAGGAGGAGGAGGGAGGAGGAGGAGGAGGAGGAGGAGGGAGGAGGAGGAGGAGGAGGAGGGAGGAGGAGGAGGGAGGAGGAGGGGAGGAGGGAGGAGGAGGAGGAGGAGGGAGGAGGAGGAGGAGGAGGAGGAGGAGGAGGAGGAGGAGGAGAGGGAGGAGGGAGGAGGGGAGGAGGAGGAGGAGGAGGAGGAGGAGGAGGAGGAGGAGGGAGGAGGAGGGAGGAGGAGGAGGAGGAGGAGAGGAGGAGGAGGAGGAGGAGGAGGAGGAGGAGGAGGAGGAGGAGGAGGAGGAGGAGGAGGAGGAGGAGGAGGAGGAGGAGGAGGAGGAGGAGGAGGAGAGGAGGAGGAGGAGGAGGAGGAGGAGGAGGAGGAGGAGGAGGAGGAGGAGGAGGAGGAGGAGGAGGAGGGAGGAGGGGAGGAGGAGGAGGAGGGAGGGAGGAGGAGGAGGAGGAGGAGGAGGAGGAGGAGGGAGGAGGAGGAGGAGGGAGAGGAGGAGGAGGAGGGAGGAGGAGGAGGAGGAGAGGAGGAGGAGGAGGAGAGGAGGAGGAGGAGGAGGGAGAGGAGGAGGAGGGAGAGGAGGAGGAGGAGAGGAGGAGGAGGGAGGAGGAGGAGGAGGAGGAGGAGGAGAGGAGGAGGAGGAGGAGGGGAGAGGAGGAGGAGGGGGAGGAGGAGGGAGAGAGGAGGAGAGGAGGAGGAGGGAGAGCAGGGAGGAGGGAGAGGAGAGGAGAGAGGAGGAGGAGGAGGAGGAGGGAGAGCAGGAGGAGGAGGAAGAGGGAGAGCAGGAGGAGGAGGAAGAGGGAGAGCAGGAGGAGGAGGAAGAGGGAGAGCAGAGGAGGAGGAGGAGGGAGAGCAGGAGGAGGAGGAGGAGGAGGAGGAGGAGCAGGAGTGGTTTAAAGTCGGGAAGGCTTCTCGTGCTCTTCGTCTTCGTAGCCACTCTTTAAACAGACCTGGGAACAGTTAGTTAAATAAGCTGTTACATAGGATCAATGGGTTCTTCATCTTTTAGAAACAGACTCTGAATCAGTTAGGTTATATACAGTACATTCTGAAAGTATTCTGACCCCTTCCATACAATCAATGGGCTCTTTAAACTTTACATTTATTTGATTTTTTAGCATAAGACTATAACGTAACTTTTCACTATCTTTAAAAACAGACTCTGAATCAGTCAGAGGTTGTTGAATATTTTCAACAGGTTCTATCAGACCATTAATAACTGACCCGAGATCAGCCGTAGGTGTGCTGTATAATCTTTCAGCCATTATTTACATTCAAGTCATTTAGCGAACGCCCTTTATCAGAGAGACTTACAGGAGCATTTAGGGTTAAGTGTCTTGCTCGAGGACACATCAACTGATTTTTCACCTTAGTCGGCTCAGGGATTCGAACCAGCAAACATTCGGTGACTTGCCCAACGCTCTTAAGCACCACACTACCTGCTGCTGCCATTAAGAACTGTTTCTGGGTCAGTTAGGCTACGCATGTAGTTAATACAGAGATGTAGTCACACAGACTCAACACTTAGTTAGGCCTTATCAACTGGACTTCCTGCTTTACCAACTGGACTTCCTGCTTTACCAACTGGACTTCCTGCTTTACCAACTGGACTTCCTGCTTTACCAACTGGACTTCCTGCTTTACCAACTGGACTTCCTGCTTTATCAACTGGACTTCCTGCTTTATCAACTGGACTTCCTGCTTTACCAACTGACTGGGGTAAAACAACACTCTTCAACCAGAGAAGAAACACACGCAGAGAGCCTTCAACCAGAGAAGAAACACAAGCAGAGAGAGCCTTCAACCAGAGAAGAAACACAAGCAAAGAGCCTTCAACCAGAGAAGAAACACAAGCAGAGAGCCTTCAACCAGAGAAGAAACACAAGCAGAGAGCCTTCAACCAGAGAAGAAACACAAGCAAAGAGCCTTCAACCAGAGAAGAAACACAAGCAGAGAGCCTTCAACCAGAGAAGAAACACAAGCAGAGAGCCTTCAACCAGAGAAGAAACACAAGCAGAGAGAGCCTTCAACCAGAGAAGAAACACAAGCAGAGAGCCTTCAACCAGAGAAGAAACACACGCAGAGAGCCTTCAACCAGAGAAGAAACACAAGCAGAGAGAGCCTTCAACCAGAGAAGAAACACACGCAGAGCGAGTCTTCAACCAGAGAAGAAACACACGCAGAGAGCCTTCAACCAGAGAAGAAACACAAGCAGAGAGAGCCTTCAACCAGAGAAGAAACACAAGCAGAGAGAGCCTTCAACCAGAGAAGAAACACGCAGAGAGAGCCTTCAACCAGAGAAGAAACACACGCAGAGAGCCTTCAACCAGAGAAGAAACACAAGCAGAGAGAGCCTTCAACCAGAGAAGAAACACAAGCAGAGAGAGCCTTCAACCAGAGAAGAAACACACAGAGCCTTCAACCAGAGAAGAAACACGCAGAGAGCCTTCAACCAGAGAAGAAACACAAGCAGAGAGAGCCTTCAACCAGAGAATAAACACGCAGAGCCTTCAACCAGAGAAGAAACACGCAGAGAGCCTTCAACCAGAGAAGAAACACAAGCAGAGAGAGCCTTCAACCAGAGAAGAAACACAAGCAGAGAGCGTTCAACCAGAGAAGAAACACAAGCAGAGAGAGCCTTCAACCAGAGAAGAAACACAAGCAGAGAGCCTTCAACCAGAGAAGAAACACAAGCAGAGAGAGCCTTCAACCAGAGAAGAAACACAAGCAGAGAGAGCCTTCAACCAGAGAAGAAACACGCAGAGCCTTCAACCAGAGAAGAAACACGCAGAGCCTTCAACCAGAGAAGAAACACGCAGAGCCTTCAACAGAGAAGAAACACGCAGAGCCTTCAACCAGAGAAGCCTTCAACCAGAGAAAACAATCAGAGCCTTCAACCAGAGAAGAAAAAGAAAGATGGAGAGAGCCTTCAAAGAAAGAAACAAGATGGAGGCCTTCAACCAGAGAAGCCTTCAACCAGAGAAGAAACACAAGCTTAAGCCCCCCACCACCTCTCACAGAGAAGAAACACGGCGGGGGGAGGAGAGAAGCACCACTTGCCTCTCGTCTGAACAGCCTGTAGAAGAATCCTCTCTTTGGCGGTGGGTTGGGTCTGTTCACATCCAGATCTGAACACAGCAGGCCCTCGGTCTCATAGACGTTGATCTCCTTAAAACACTCCATCTCAATCATCTAGAGAGAGTATTAACACAGTATAAAACACTCAATCATCTAGAGTATTAACACAGTATAAAACACTCAGTCATCTAGAGTATTAACACAGTATAAAACACTCAGTCATCTAGAGTATTAACACAGTATAAAACACTCAGTCATCTAGAGTATTAACACAGTATAAAACACTCAGTCATCTAGAGTATTAACACAGTATAAAACACTCAGTCATCTAGAGTATAACACAGTATAAAACACTCAGTCATCTAGAGTATTAACACAGTATAAAACACTCAGTCATCTAGAATATTAACACAGTATAAAACACTCAGTCATCTAGAGTATTAACACAGTATAAAACACTCAGTCATCTAGAGTATTAACACAGTATAAAACACTCAGTCATCTAGAGTATTAACACAGTATAAAACACTCAGTCATCTAGAGTATTAACACAGTATAAAACACTCAGTCATCTAGAGTATTAACACAGTATAAAACACTCAGTCATCTAGAGTATTAACACAGTATAAAACACTCAGTCATCTAGAATATTAACACAGTATAAAACACTCAGTCATCTAGAATATTAACACAGTATAAAACACTCAGTCATCTAGAATATTAACACAGTATAAAACACTCCATCTCAATCATCTAGAGTATTAACACAGTATAAAACACTCAATCATCTAGAGTATTAACACAGTATAAAACACTCAATCATCTAGAGTATTAACACAGTATAAAACACTCAGTCATCTAGAGTATTAACACAGTATAAAACACTCAATCATCTAGAGTATTAACACAGTATAAAACACTCAATCATCTAGAGTATTAACACAGTATAAAACACTCAAGAGAGAGAGAGAGAGAGACAGAAAGAGACAGAGACAGAAAGACACAGAGAGAGAGACAGAGAGAGAGAGACACAGAAAGAGATAGAGAGAGACAAGAAAGAGATAGAGAGAGAGACACAGAAAGAGACACAGAGAGAGACAGAAAGAGACAGAAAGAGAGACAGAAAGACAGAGACACACACAGAGAGAGAGACACAGAAAGAGAGACAGAGAGAGAGACAGAAAGACAGAGACACACACAGAGAGAGAGAGAGAGAGAGACAGAAAGAGACACAGAGAGCGAGACAGAGAGAGACACAGAGAGAGAGAGAGAGACACAGAAAGAGACAGAGAGACACAGCGAGAGAGACAGAGAGAGAGAGAGAGACACAGAGGGCGAGACAGAGAGAGACAGAGAGAGACAGAGAGAGAGACAGAGAGAGAGACACAGAAAGAGACACAGAAAGAGACACAGAAAGAGACAGAGAGACACAGAGAGAGAGACATAGAGAGAGAGACACAGAGAGCGAGACAGAGAGAGACAGAGAGAGAGGGGTGATAGTTTTCATTACATGGCTCAATATCCCAAGAAAACAGACATGTTGTTATCATCTAAAGGGACACATGTACCGGAACTCCCAGGTGTATAATGTTAGAATGAACGAGGTGTGTCACTGAATGGACTGGAGCAAAAACCTGCACCGGCCCCCTATTCTAAACCATGACATCATTGTTTTCACCAGACAGGTCGTGTGCAGTACCTTATGCTGCCAAGGGATGGAGACACACACACACACACACACACTACGGTACCTCGTTCTGCCAAGCGATGGACACACACACACACACACACACACACACACACTAGGGTGCGGTACCTCGTTCTGCCAAGGGATGGAGACACTTCCTGTAACAAACTTGTGGTAGAAGTCATCGTCTGTGGGGTCCAGGTTGACTCCCTTCACTGTAGAGAACTGTTCAATATCCAGAACATCTTTACAGTACACCGCCCGCGGCTGGAGAGAGAAAGAGGGAGAGAGAGAGAGAGAGAGAGAGAGAGAGAGAGAGAGAGAGAGAGAGAGAGAGAGAGAGAGAGAGAGAGAGAGAGAGAGAGGGAGAGAGGGAGAGAAGGAGGGAGGGAGGGAGGGAGGGAGGGAGGGAGGGAGGGAGGGAGGGAGGGAGGGAGGGAGGGGGAGGGAAGGAAGGAAGGAAGGAAGGAAGGAAGGAAGGAAGGAAGGAAGGAAGGAAGGAAGGAAGGAAGGAAGGAAGGAAGGAAAGAAGGAAGGAGGGAGGGAGGGAGATAGTTTGTTCATGTGCGTGTGTCCAGTGATGGAAAATGTACTCAATTGTCATACTGGAGTAAAAGTAAACATTTCCTTAACAGAAAATGTCTCAAGTAAATGTCTCAAGTAAAAGTGAAATACTACTTGATTAAAAGTCTAAAATTATCCGATTTTAAAAGTACTTAAGTAGTATTTAAAAGTATTTTTACTTAAGAACTTTAGACCACTGTGTGTGTCCTTACATCCAGGCTGAAGGGGAGGTCCAGTGTGTGTGTGTGTGTGTGTGCGTGTGCGTGTGCGTGTGTGTGTGTGTGTGTGTGTGTGTGTGTGTGTGTGTGTGTGTGTTCTTTACATCAGGACTGAAGGGAGGTTCCAGAATGCCTGCCTCGAGGCGCTTGAAGTTGATGTTCTTGAAGATGATATGAGCTTTCACCTCCACACCGCCCCGCCCCTGGCACCCCAGACGGGCTTTGGGGTCTTTGGCCAGCAGCTGAGGAAGAGGAACACAGAGTTCTAGAAGAGTAGTGTGAGGCAGAGTCAGGTACTTAAAAGAGTTGAGACAACTTCTAGAATGTTGCATATGGTTCTGATTCTAAACATTCAGTTCTAGAACATTGTTTAAATATCCCCATGTGTAATATTGTGTCTTTCACTGGAACAGAGGAACCCCCCCCTCCCCGAGGCCTGGAACAGTAACGGTCCTAAACACTCTCTCCTTTACCTCCCTCATCCCCTCCTCTCTCCTTCACCTCCCTCATCCCCTCCTCTACCTCCCTCATCCCCTCCTCTCTCCTTTACCCCCTCCTCTCTCCTTCACCTCCCTCATCCCCTCTCCTTTACCTCCCTCATCCCCTCTCCTTTACCTCCCTCATCCCCTCCTCTACCTCCCTCATCCCCTCCTCTCTCCTTTACCCCCTCCCTCTCCTTCACCTCCCTCATCCCCTCTCCTTTACCTCCCTCATCCCCTCCTCTCTCCTTTACCTCCCTCATCCCCTCCTCTCTCCTTTACCTCCCTCATCCCCTCCTCTCTCCTTTACCCCCCCTCCTCTCTCCTTTACCTCCCTCATCCCCTCCTCTCTCCTTTACCTCCCTCATCCCCTCCTCTCTCCTTTACCCCTCTCCTCTCTTCTTTACCTCCCCCATCCACTCTCCTTTACCTCCCTCATCCCCTCCTCTCTCCTTTACCCCCTCTTCCCCTCCTCTCTCCTTTACCTCCCTCTCCTTTACCTCCCTCTCCTTTACCTCCCTCATCCCCTCCTCTCTCCTTTACCCCCTCCTCTCTTCTTTACCTCCCCATCCACTCTCCTTTACCTCCCTCATCCCCTCCTCTCTCCTTTACCCCCTCTTCCCATCATCTCTCCTTTACCTCCCTCATCTCTCTTTTACCTCCCTCATCCCCTCTCCTTTACCTCCCTCATCCCCTCTCCTTTACCTCCCTCATCCCCTCTCCTTTACCCCCTCCTCTCTCATTTACCTCCCTCATCCCCTCTCCTTTACCTCCCTCATCCCCTCCTCTCTCCTTTACCCCCTCCTCTCTCATTTACCTCACTCATCCTCTCTCCTTTACCTCCCTCATCCCCTCCTCTCTCCTTTACCCCCTCCTCTGTCCTTTACCTTCCTCATCCCCTCCTCTCTCCTTTACCTCCCTCTTCCCCCCCTCTCTCCTTTACCTCCCTCATCCCCTCCTCTCTCCTTTACCTCCCTCACCCCCTCCTTTACCTCCCTCATCCCCTCCTCAT
Organism: Oncorhynchus gorbuscha; assembly: GCF_021184085.1. Classification (NCBI taxonomy): domain Eukaryota; kingdom Metazoa; phylum Chordata; class Actinopteri; order Salmoniformes; family Salmonidae; genus Oncorhynchus; species Oncorhynchus gorbuscha. The sequence goes on from NW_025746151.1 coordinate 96,734, forward strand.
CCCCTCCTCTCTCCTTTACCTCCTTTACCTCCCTCATCCCCTCCTCATCCCCTCCTCTCTCCTTTACCACCCTCATCCCCTCCCCTCTCCTTTACCTCCCTCATCCCCTCCTCTCTCCTTTACCTCCCTCATCCCCTCCTCTCTCCTACCTCCCTCATCCCCTCCTCTCTCATTTACCTCCCTCATCCCCTCCTCTCTCCTTTACCTCCCTCATCCCCTCCCTCTCTCCTTTACCTCCCTCATCCCCTCTCTCATTTACCTCCCTCATCCCCTCCTCTCTCCTTTACCTCCCTCATCCCCTCCTCTCTCCTTTACCTCCCTCATCCCCTCCTCTCTCCTTTACCCCCTCCTCTGTCCTTTACCTTCCTCATCCCCTCCTCTCTCCTTTACCTCCCTCTTCCCCTCCTCTCTCCTTTACCTCCCTCATCCCCTCCTCTCTCCTTTACCTCCCTCACCCCCTCCTTTACCTCCCTCATCCCCTCCTCATCCCCTCCTCTCTCCTTTACCTCCTTTACCTCCCTCATCCCCTCCTCATCCCCTCCTCTCTCCTTTACCACCCTCATCCCCTCCCCTCTCCTTTACCTCCCTCATCCCCTCCTCTCTCCTTTACCTCCCTCATCCCCTCCTCTCTCCTACCTCCCTCATCCCCTCCTCTCTCATTTACCTCCCTCATCCCCTCCTCTCTCCTTTACCTCCCTCATCCCCTCCTCTCTCCTTTACCTCCCTCATCCCCTCTCTCTCCTTTACCTCCCTCATCCCCTCCTCTCTCCTTTACCTCCCTCATCCCCTCCTCTCTCCTTTACCTCCCTCATCCCCTCCTTTCTCCTTTACCCCCTCCTCTCTCCTTTACCTCCCTCATCCCCTCCTCTCTCCTTTACCCCCTCCTCTCTCCTTTACCTCCCTCACCCCCTCCTCTCTCCTTTACCCCCTCCTCTCTCCTTTACCTCCCTCATCCCCTCCTCTCTCCTTTACCTCCCTCATCCCCTCCTCTCTCCTTTACCTCCCTCATCCCCTCCTCTCTCCTTTACCTCCCTCATCCCCTCCTCTCTCCTTTACCTCCCTCATCCCCTCCTCTCTCCTTTACCTCCCTCATCCCCTCCTCTCTCCTTTACCTCCCTCATCCCCTCCTCTCTCCTTTACCCCCTCCTCTCTCCTTTACCTCCCTCATCTCTCCTTTACCTCCCTCATCCCCTCCTCATCCCCTCCTCTCTCCTTTACCTCCCTCATCCCCTCCTCTCTCCTTTACCTCCCTCGTCAAAGAAGAAGATTGTATTTGTGGGCAACCACACAGATAGGTTTTACACTAGTGCTCCAAAAGCTCATTCATGGATAAAGTAAATATTATCTCTGGTGGACCGGTCTGAAACATGACCACTGCTCAACCACCATGGATACAGACACAGTAGAGAAGAGATGTTGACCACACACACCTGCACACAAAACACACACACACCTGCACACAAAACACACACACACACACACCTGCACACAGAACACACACACACCTGCACACAGAACACACACACACCTGCACACAAAACACACACACACACACCTGCACACAAAACACACACACACACACCTGCACACAGAACACACACACACACCTGCAGACAGAACACACACACCTGCAGACAGAACACACACACCTGCACACAGAACACACACACACCTGCAGACAAAACACACACCCACCTGCACACAGAACACACACACACCTGCACACAGAACACACACACCTGCACACACACCTGCACACAGAACACACACACACACACACCTGCACACAGAACACACACACCTGCACACACACCTGCACACAGAACACACACACACACACACCTGCACACAAAACACACACACACACACCTGCACACAAAACACACACACACACACCTGCACACAGAACACACACACACACCTGCAGACAGAACACACACACCTGCAGACAGAACACACACACCTGCACACAGAACACACACACCTGCAGACAGAACACACACACCTGCACACACACCTGCACACAGAACACACACACACCTGCAGACAAAACACACACCCACCTGCACACAGAACACACACACACCTGCACACAGAACACACACACCTGCACACACACCTGCACACAGAACACACACACACACACACCTGCACACAGAACACACACCCCATGTGACCTCACTCTCTCCCTAACCCCGGCAGAGGAATAACTAACTGCAGTTGTGTGTGTTGTTTGACCACGCCGTCCATCTCTCCCACCTGTCTGCAGATATCCTTGGCCTCCTCAGAGAACTTGTCAGAGTATTCCTCGGGGTCTTCTCGCACTCGTCTGTCCACCTCTTCTCTCTTCACTCGTTCTTTACGCCGGCGGAAGGGCGACTGACCCTGGATCATCTCAAACACCAGACAGCCCAGACCCCACCAGTCAGGACTGAAGGAGTAGGACTCATTCTGGATCACCTCTGGGGCTGACGGAGAGACGGATGAGAGAGAGAAGGAGAGATGGATGAGAGAAGGAGAGAAGGAGAGAGAGAGAATTAGAAAGAGAGAGAGAGAGAGAGACAGATGAGAGAGAGAGAGAGAGAGAGAGAGAGAGAGAGAGACAGAGAGACAGAGAGACAGAGAGACAGAGAGACAGAGAGAGAGAGAGACAGAGAGACAGAGAGAGAGAGAGAGAGAGAGAGAGAGAGAGAGAGAGAGAGAGAGAGAGAGAGAGAGAGAGAGAGAGAGAATTAGAGAGAATTAGAGAGAGAGAGAGAGAGAGAGAGAGAGAGAGAGAGAGAGAGAGAGAGAGAGAGAGAGAGAGAGAGAGAGAGAGAGAGAGAGAGAGAGAGAGAGAGAGAGAGAGAGAGAGAGAGAGAGAGAGAATTAGAAAGAGAGAGAGAATTAGAAAGAGAGAGAGAGAGAGAGAGAGAGAGAGAGAGAGAGAGAGAGACAATTAGAAAGAGAGAGAGAGACAATTAGAAAGAGAGAGAAGGAGAGACGGATGAGAGAGAGAAGGAGAGAGAGAGATGAAAGATAGAAATATTGTTTAAACAATAGTCAGGACTGAAGGAGTAGGACTCATTCTGGATCACCTCAGGAGCCGACGGAGAGGGACGAGAGGAGAGAGAGAGATAGAGAGGAAGGGGAGACAGGGAATAGAGAGGGGATAGATTATGTCTAGACACATCCAGGTCTAGGAGAGAGAGGGAGACGGGGTTAAAAAGAGATGGAGAGAGGGATGAGAGGAGAGAGAGAGAGATGAAGACGAGGAATCAAGGGGAT
>NW_025746151.1:105000-107500 GCF_021184085.1 Oncorhynchus gorbuscha
GTGTACTATATAGGGAATAGGGTGCCATAGGGCTCTGGTCTAAAGTAGTGCACTATATAGGGAATAGGGTGCCATAGGGCCCTGGTCTAAAGTAGTACACTATATAGGGAAGAGAGTTAAGACTCTATTAAAAACATACTGTTCTCTACCTAAACTCCTAGTGTCTACCTTTAGTTAAGACTCTATTAAAAACATCTACCTAAACTCCTAGTGTCTACCTTTAGTTAAGACTCTATTAAAAACATACTGTTCTCTACCTAAACTCCTAGTGTCTACCTTTAGTTAAGACTCTATTAAAAACATCTACCTAAACTCCTAGTGTCTACCTTTAGTTAAGACTCTATTAAAACATCTACCTAAACTCCTAGTGTCTACCTTTAGTTAAGACTCTATTAAAAACATCTACCTAAACTCCTAGTGTCTACCTTTAGGTAAGACTCTATTAAAAACATACTGTTCTCTACCTAAACTCCTAGTGTCTACCTTTAGTTAAGACTCTATTAAAAACATCTACCTAAACTCCTAGTGTCTACCTTTAGTTAAGACTCAATTAAAAACATCTTGTTCTCTACCTAAACTCCTAGTGTCTACCTTTAGTTAAGACTCAATTAAAAACATCTTGTTCTCTACCTAAACTCCTAGTGTCTACCTTCTGCCAGCTTCTTCAGGCAGAAGTTTGCATCCTGTAGCTCCAACTCCAAAAAGTTCTGGGACACTGTGAAGTCCATGGAGAACAAGAGCACCTCCTCCCAGCTGCCCACTGCACTGAGGCTAGGAAACACGGTCTCCACCGATAAATCCATGATTATCGAAAACTTCAATAAGCACTTCTCAACGGCTGGCCATGCCTTCCGCCTGGCTACTCCAACCTCGGCCAACAGCTCCGCCCCCCCCGCAGCTCCTCGCCCAAGCCTCTCCAGGTTCTCCTTTACCCAAATCCAGATAGCAGATGTTCTGAAAGAGCTGCAAAACCTGGACCCATACAAATCAGCTGGGCTTGACAATCTGGACCCTCTATTTCTGAAACTATCTGCCGCCATTGTCGCAACCCCTATTACCAGCCTGTTCAACCTCTCTTTCATATCGTCTGAGATCCCCAAGGATTGGAAAGCTGCCACAGTCATCCCCCTCTTCAAAGGGGGAGACACCCTGGACCCAAACTGTTATAGACCTATATCCATTCTGCCCTGTCTAAGGTCTTCGAAAGCCAAGTCAACAAACAGGTCACTGACCATCTCGAATCCCACCGCACCTTCTCCGCTGTGCAATCTGGTTTCCGAGCCGGTCACGGGTGCACCTCAGCTACACTCAAGGTACTAAACGATATCATAACCGCCATCAATAAAAGACAGTACTGTGCAGCCGTCTTCATCAACCTTGCCAAGGCCTTCGACTCTGTCAATCACCATATTCTTATCGGCAGACTCAATAGCCTCGGTTTTTCGGATGACTGCCTTGCCTGGTTCACCAATTACTTTGCAGACAGAGTTCAGTGTGTCAAATCGGAGGGCATGCTGTCCGGTCCTCTGGCAGTCTCTGTGGGGGTGCCACAGGGTTCAATTCTCGGGCCGACTCTTTTCTCTGTATATATCAATGATGTTGCTCTTGCTGCGGGCGATTCCCTGATCCACCTCTACGCAGACGACACCATTCTATATACTTTTGGCCTGTCATTGGACACTGTGCTATCTAACCTCCAAACGAGCTTCAATGCCATACAGCACTCCTTCCGTGGCCTCCAACTGCTCTTAAACGCGAGTAAAACCAAATGCATGCTTTTCAACCGATCGCTGCCTGCACCCGCATGCCCGACTAGCATCACCACCCTGGATGGTTCCGACCTTGAATATGTGGACATCTATAAGTACCTAGGTGTCTGGCTAGACTGCAAACTCTCCTTCCAGACCCACATCAAACATCTCCAATCGAAAATCAAATGAAGAGTCGGCTTTCTATTCCGCAACAAAGCCTCCTTCACTCACGCCGCCAAACTTACCCTAGTAAAACTGACTATCCTACCGATCCTCGACTTCGGCGATGTCATCTACAAAATGGCTTCCAATACTCTACTCAGCAAACTGGATGCAGTCTATCACAGTGCCATCCGTTTTGTCACTAAAGCACCTTATACCACCCACCACTGCGACTTGTATGCTCTAGTCGGCTGGCCCTCACTACATATTCGTCGCCAGACCCACTGGCTCCGGGTCATCTACAAGTCCATGCTAGGTAAAGCTCCGCCTTATCTCAGTTCACTGGTCACGATGGCAACACCCATCCGTAGCACGCGCTCCAGCAGGTGTATCTCACTGATCATCCCTAAAGCCAACACCTCATTTGGCCGCCTTTCGTTCCAGTTCTCTGCTGCCTGTGACTGGAACGAACTGCAAAAATCGCTGAAGTTGGAGACTTTTATCTCCCTCACCAACTTCAAACATCAGCTATCCGAGCAGCTAACCGATCGCTGCAGCTGTACATAATCTATTGGTAAATAGCACAC